>NW_009952259.1:446661-466803 GCF_000747805.2 Chaetura pelagica
GCTTTTGTCATGCAAAACCACTTTCTTCACAAAAAAAAAGAGATGCTTTCTTAGCATTTCAAAACATAATCAACAGGAAACAACCTGCTTTATGAATACTGAACAAGCTATAGAAAATTAACGTTTATGCTTCATTTTTAAAATGCCTGGAACACTGTAAATGTGAAAGTCATTATATTTAGCATCTATAATTGACTAGAGACACATCTACAATTTTACTGGCAATACTGCCTACCCTGTAGTAGAGGCAAGCAGAGATTTTGTAACTATTTAACAACTCAATGACACAGAAATAACAAGGGTGCAAACATATCACTTTATTTTCAGTTAAAGCCCAGTTAGCTGACTTCTGTGCAATGATATCCATCTTCCACAACTGTCCACACTTGCTGCTTTTGCTAGCAAAAATGCCCATCAATTTAAGGCCATTTGGTTCTAACAGATGCACCTTAGCTACTATGACAATATTAAACTCCTTTTCCAGCCCTCTTTTGCTGGAAGAGACTCCTTTTTGTGTCTTTCTTAAAAGACAGCTCTTAGAGCTACACTCCAACTAAGTAAATAATTAAGACAAGAAGCATAAACTGAAATTACCAAAAAATGCTTTAAAAAAAAAAAATTAAAAAAAATTATGTTGTGCCCTGGATTTTGCAGTTACCCAGAGCAGAGGCATGTCTCCTGCACAAACAGCTAAGCTGGGCTTCCAGAGCCTGACTAAATCTTCAGCCTCACAGAATAATGACAGAATGAAAAATATTTGCATAAGCTTGTAACTTGAGCAACCATGATATGGGTGAAGCATGGGAATACAAAGCAGGTTCAGTGAGACAGAGTTACTCTAAAAGACAAAGCTACATATCAATTGTAAAAGCAAGATCAATGTCCTTAAATGACTTCTAGTCATTTAAGCTGATCTAGTTTTTAAAAAATACATATGCCTGCTAGAGGCTTAAAGTAATAGTCCTCACCTTCCAGAAGTACAACCCCACAAGGCAATCCTAGAGCGGTTGGTGTGGGGAATGGAATACTAATCCTGGAAGCACAGTGTCTGCATATGAATGAGCCCCTTCTTTTGGTCCCTAACATTTCATAATCTTTGATAAATGCAATGAGCAGGAGCATTTTATCCAACACCACTGAAATCCAAAACGTGTCAGCAGTTTATACAACAAAAACTTACTTTGCAAAAAGCACTGTAAAAATTAATATTATTTTTCTTTCTGGTAAAAGGCTGGAAATTTGAAAGTATTTTTAAGCTAATAGTGAGTCTCAGTATTTTCCATGCTCAAGAAAGAAATTAATTTCATAGCTCCACACGTGACTATTCTGTGGAAGAAGTAGGTTGGCTCTGCCTGATCATGAAGTAAAATCAATCAGTAACTACACTGAAGTTTCTCCCTGTATATTCCAGGTCACCATCCAAAAAAACCCCACCACACTGCAGCATCTTCCTCCCACTTTCTACTGCAATCAGCTCCATCATCCAGGCTGCTCATACGTAGTAATCTGCTCTTGAGAGCTGTAATTGCACAGTGGGGAAACTCAATAAACCTGGATCTTATCTGAAAGAGAAGCCAGTAATTGCCTTAAAGAAATGGAGGATCTTGTTGTGGAGGGATATAAGCCAGTGTCAGACGCATTGTTAGCCACTGTGCTAAAGTAAAAAAAATAAAAGTAAAAAGCATCAGGTTTTTTTTGTTATTGTTGCTTTGGGTTTTTTAATATTAGTGTCTAGCAAAGATTTACCAAAAAAACCCCACATTTTTTTCTGCAAAAAAGCCAATTTTGGGTGGGTTTTGTTGTTTGGTTGTTTTGGTTTTTTCCACAAAATAAACCCCTATTTTTTCAGTTCTTAAATATTTTGGAAGCTCAACATTGCAGAAGGAATGCTACTCAATCAATACATACTCTCACTATCAAACTAATCTTCAGTGGCTTTTGAATAATTCAGGCTCATTAGACTTCCAAGCTGTCTGGCCTAAAGGTTACACGAGATGTGCATCAATCTGTCAGAAAGGTGGCAAACATTCTTTCACTGCTTTTCTATCCACACACTCAGTATTTCTAGAATAATAATAATGATAATGATAATCATAATTTCAAAGCCTTCAGTTAAATCATAATTAGCTTGCAATCTTCTGTCCCAAGTATTGACTGTATTTGTTTAAAGAAAAAACAACCCCCACAATGCACACATGGGGAGTGGGAGGAATATAAGGAAAAAAATTTTCAGCATCATTTTGTACAAGGTTATAGACTTTAAAAAACAAAACAAAACACACTACTTAGGTGAGGACATATTCAGAGAAATGTTAAAAGAGATATGAAACAGTGATGTAACTATATTTGATTTATCAACTGTATTATTTAAATCTTGCTTTTATCAGGGGGCTTTAGCTGTTGTTTCCTTTTGTTCCATCATCATGCTGCCAGTGCTGGCAGAGATTAAATTGTCACATAACAACCACAAGCCGTTATGGGTTTGGTTCCTCCAACTAGCAGCAAGGACTGTCAGGCACTCACCCCTCCTCTGCTAGGGTTAGACAATCCTAAACTACATCCCCATAACCTTTTCTTCTGTAAAATAAGGACACTTCAATAAAGAATTACTCATGGATGTGGTCCAAGTATTTTTAGTTTTCAAAATGTTGCCACATCAAAAGTAATTCACAGGGTATGTGGGAAACCATGTGGAAGCTCAAGCTGTGGTTCAGTAGCAGGGATTTCAGTCCTGATCACCTCCAAACCCTGGTTGCATGTCATATTTGGGTGCCCATTCCAGGTAAGATGTTTTCTCTAGCTTACCATAGCATTGTATATGGAAAGTTAATGCTCAAAAAGCATTTCTGAAAGAGGGAACATTATGCAAAACAGAAAATATAAGAGTGATGAGAACATATACAGCAGCTCATGTGCAACGCACAGTGCCACTCTTCATCCTCTCATACAGAGGGATATTTAGTAAAGTTCAAAGACTGTAAAACTGAAAACTGATCCAACATTTTAAACCACAGATTCCACCTATAGCCCTCATCTCCACAGGAAAAAAAGAAAAAAAAGATAGATGGAAAAAAAAGAGAGATAAATATTTCTTGCCAATAATCAATTAGCTAACTTGAACTATGCTATATAACAGAATTCCTTAAGTTGTGCTTAGCTAGATATTTATCATCAAAACTTAGGACTGTCAACTATTTTGGCTTATCAACTTCTGGGTGTAACTACATAAGCAAGAGACACATGAGTTTTCAGAGATTTATCATGCAGTGATCTAGGTACCTGTTAAACACCATTACAGAAGGTTAATTTAGCTACCATAGCCTTCAAATGGTGGAGAAGGTGAGCACTTCTCCCATTCTAGGGTGATCTATTTGATACTGAAAAAAACCATCTATGGATGTGGAGCACTTCTTTTAAAAGAGCACTAAGCTTGGAAAGCAGAATCCTTGTCTTCAGTGGACAAACTGCACATGATTTGAAAGTATGATTTGAGTTGAATGCAATGAATTACTTGAAAAGTTGAACCCTGTATCATCGGTTACCAAAACAGAAGTGAGACTGATAAGTTGCTTCAAAAGCAGGTATGTAACCCCCTGAATGAGGATATCCATGGTATTTTAGTGTCTACTAAGCTTACAGCACAGAACAAAAAGGGTATTGGCCACTTACAAACTGAGGCCATGCAAGATGAAGATTAGTTTTGTCCACATTTCTCCTGGTTTCAGATGTATCACTTCAGAAACATTTGATCATCTGGCCAACGCTGTTCAGTTCCAGGCACAAACAAGGTGACCATCCAACCAAAAAGTCCACCACTTCTTCCATATCCCACCATCTGGACCATGTTTGGAAACCATGGAATTTTTATCCCTTATGGCACTAAGAACCTCGCCCCTATGCCATTTTCTCCATTTCTCTTAAAATTAAATCCAGATACTTGGGATAACCCCAATTACAGGGTAAAATTGAAAGGAGTTTTACCTCCACCTTTCAATGATACTTCTGCCCCATGCAAATCCTTCCAGAGAGAAGGAGCATGTACATGATACATGTAATTTGGTGTTTGTTAACTCCTTTTAATTATGGTCCAGTTGCAAGAATCAACTTTTTTGTATTATTACAGATGTTTAGCAATCATGTAGGTGAACTTGCAAGATCATAACCCAGCCCTCCTCCAACATACCACTGTAGGACATCTGACATTTCCACCCTTGCCTAGGAAACAAAACTTCATAAATATTTATTATTTTTTTTTTGATAACTCAGTATTTATATGAAAATGTTTCTTCTAAGGTCTATATAACCCCCTGGCTGGTTGAGTGTACTTCTACTTCTCAGGCTTTACAAGCTCTGAGTCTCCTGCCCCCCTTCAGCCCCTGATTTGAGGCAGGGCCATGACCACATGGCTGAACTGACTCAACCCTATAAACCTTCCTTTCACAATCCTCTACAGATGTCGTTTCATTCAACAACTATCTTCCAATCCCATTACTACTTAATCCCTTTATAATCCAATCAACCTTGGCAGCATCATGTCAGTTCCCTCTGTCAACACTATAGCCCTGCGATATTTCATTCTGCAAAAGAGCTGCACTACTTCCCATTTCCAGAAAAATGGTAATTCCTACCCTTGACCCAGCTTTGTTCCGGATTCATCTTCAATTGCCATAACCACATGAGAAAAACTGATGGTATTTTCTGCATATCTTTATTTTACACGGGGCAAAAAGAAAAATGACACTTCTCTAGCTATTTCTAAGGAAATAAAATACCCAGTATAAAGCAGACTCATTTCATTTGGTTTACATCTCTATTTTCACTGAAAAAAAAAATTAATTCAGTTGGGTTATCAGTGGAGTAAACTGTAAAGATACTCCCCAGAGGCAAAGAGCTCTGCAGCTGGCTTTTTTTGCATAGCTATTTTTATGTTTCCTTCTCCTCTTCCCCCTATTTTTATGGAAGTATTAAATACTCCATAAAACAAACACCCCATGCTACATTTTCTAGACTATATGGCTGACTACTTATTACTACTGTTTGTGCCTGTTCCTGGTCATTTCAAGGAGGAAATTCATGGATTTATGCTGCTGAGGTCTTCCCCATATTCACCTGGAAAACTCTTGGCCAAGGAAAGACACAGCTTTAAGCAGGCAGGACAGCAGATTCTTCACATTTCTGTTACGTGGACACAGCAACTACCCAAATCCTCCTGGACTAGGTTACATCCCTAATTTTTTCATCTGCACTGGGCTGCAAACTAACCAGCCTCCCATGAGGGTATGACAGGGCTGGGGACCCCTCCACAGTGGCTTTCTCATGGCATGTAAGTGTCCCAGCTCTAATCCTGATGTTTCAAGCCAAATGGAAAAACAATTTATTCGAATGTTGAATTCCATTGTCTGTAAGACTATTAATTGCAAGCTTAACAAACAACATTTGAAATTCAGGCATGACAAATTAACTAATATATTATGCAGAGCTAATTGACAGACTACACCTGCTGGGAACAGCCAGCAGTGCATTCCCAAGCCCTGGAACACTGCAGTTACTGCACAGAAATAAAAAAAGCTTTAACTGCTGATTCCTTCTGCCAGTCCCAAACTAAGGAAAAAAATGTCACTGTCTGGACTGTAACCAATACACTGATCTTTGAAGGGCCAAGAAACTACTACAGGATATATGAAGAATGTCAACTTTAGTTTTCCAAGGTTTTGATCAAGTTTTCATCATTTCTTTTAGTGACTTTTCTTCATTTCTCTTAAGCTTAAGCAAGCAAAAGAACCTCACCTTTATTTAGTTACCAAAAAGTTGACCTTTTAAGAAAGAAAAAATGTATTAGCTTTTTTCTGTGCTATTTTTTCTCCTACTTTACTACATGTAACCCAGGAACAGCAGGGAGGTCTAAAGGAATTCCCTGGTCCAAGACACCACAGATTTTGTAAATCCATTACGTGTTCCTGCTTCCCTTATGGCATTTCAGGTGTAGTACAGGATCATTGTATCCATTTATCATCATCCTTACAGTCCACAAGAGGACACAACCCTGTAACCATAGAAACATTGGTGTTCCTGTGCACATTTTCTGCCTATTATATTACAAGAAATAGAACAGAGCTTTGTTTGCTCTCTCCACAAGATGATGTCAACACTACTTGAAAAGAAAAACCCCGTGTTCATTTTAAAGCAGTGCAGAAGCTTTGCAGCCTTCTCTCTCTTCCAAGATGAACACAGGAATACAGCATGGCTTGGCACTGAAGCCCCTTTCTCATGTGGTCACCACTGATTTTATTTGCCACCCACCCAGACAAAGAGCAGGTAGTGTTCACTGTCACAACTCCACAGCATTTGTGACCCAAGGAAATGAGCAGGATCCTTCCTAAAAAGCTGGGATGTACCTATTCCTCTCTCCCAACACACAAGGCACTTCCTCAGATCTTCCTAGTTTTGCTTTAAGTGCTGGGACTTCATAGAGCAGTTACCCTGGAATCTATAAAATTTGTAACAATTAACAGGTGAGCTATGAAACAGAGAGATTGCAGCCACCCACCCCTGCAGTGAGCAGCCAGATGCAGCCCATGACTGACCAGGAGCACTCAACCATCTTGGCCAACTTCCTTTTTTCTCCCAATTAATTGCTTTATTAAAATATCCAGAGTGTAGCTGGATAACATTAGGTCTCAATCTTGTCAGTACTAAGCAATACAGTAGATATGTCTACTGTATGTTAGAATTCTCAAAACATGAGGTTGTTATTCACTGTTTGAAGACATGTATTTATTTAACCATGAAAAGGTAGCACATTAAAATCAAAACTTTTCATACTTTCCATGGCCAAGCAGCAAAAGCCAAAACATTTTGATAGTCTTGAGTTAAGACTGATGTAGAAGGAGGCTTAGCTACTATGAATACATCGCATTAGGTGTGGGTAAATTAGCAGTAATAGTTATTTTGTGTATTTCCAGAAAATACTTCCATTTATTTAATGCATTCTGAAATATTCTCAGCATGCCAAATGCTGCACAGGCCCTTTAAATCTCAGAAAATTTAGTGTATTCCCTGGGCAAAGGCTGAAGTGCTCAGCTCCATACACAATTACTCATTTACTGAAGTCAGATGCTAGCAAGAATAAAAATATTTTCCTCCCCTGGCAATATAATTGAATAATTGTAAAGCAGGAAAGAATTATCAACAATTTCAGCACTTATGACACAGACTTTACAAAGCAAATTACTTCAAGACAATTAAAGATAATGATTGATGCAAACCTGTAGCCACAGATATTTACCCAAAAAGTACATTAGTCAGCATGCACAAGAGAAAATTAGGCACAGAGGAGCCCTTCCCTTGCTCAATAAGCAAGTCACCCTGTCATAGATGGAGATGAGCTTAGTCAAACAGGATCTGCCCCTCATGAACCCATGGTGACTGGGCCTGATCTCCTGCTTGTCCTGAAAGTACCACATCATGGTATCTCAGGATGATCTGCTCCATCAGCTTGCCCAGTACTGAAGTCAAACCTAACATGCATGTGATTTCCTGGATTATCCTTCAGCTCCTTCTTAAGTATGGGGTTTATGTTGGCTGATTTCATCTCAAAGGAAATGTATATATTCTTTCCCATAAATCAGTTATATTTAAAAAAAATAAAAATCACAAAGGCTTTTTAAAATTCACGTATGAATTAATTATCCATTCTTAGTGAAGGAAACTTATGTGACTGATTCTGGACATGGAGAAAAGGGTTTAATTTTATTTTTCATTTTCATTTTAGCTCTGCCCATTAGATGGAAACTCTTAGGTGTCAAACCATGCAAAATACCAAGCAGCTAGTTTAAACTGCTCAATAAAGCTGAATTGTAATAGAGCATAAAATGCTCACTTATAAAATTACCACCTGCAGATTTCAGGATAGCTTCTCTCAGGCAGCTGCTGCATAACAGGCAAATTCCACATGTTGAAAAAGGTTTTTGGCTGCCTGTGTAAATCATCTCTCAGCAAGAGGAACAGGTGCCCTCGGTTAACTGAAAATCAACAGGGACAACATCTAATTAAGATTACAGTGGAACTGTGAATGCCATAAAAGTACAAATGTTCTCCAAAGTCAAAAGGCTGTAATACCTGGAACCACACCTTAAAATACACACACTGCCAAGCAGCTCTGCTCAAGTATTACTTCAATGTTCTATTGCTTCTAAAATGACAGTATCTTTTTTTGTTTGGTTTGACATTATTCACAGTACTAAATAAAAGGATAGCAGTGTTTTACAGAGGTGCTGGTAAGTAGTTAAGCAGGGCATGTGTCAGCTTCTTGTTCAGAAATTCAAGTTGGTGAGAATGCCACATGGATTGATTTTTGCTGCATGAACCCCACCTGTAACCAATGGGACTTGCTCCTCAGCCATAAGGAGCCCTCATTTTCTCTATGAGCTCTGGGTGCTACTCAAAGAAAAGAGTCCATGGTCCTGTCTGTCATCCACCACAATATTTAAGACAGTGTTACAGACTGATGAAGGGACATAAATTTACAGACTTCATAGCTGATTGTAATTTACTTTTTCAATGAAACATTATTCCTTATCTTTCTAGGAGGCATTTAAAACTAAAATTTGTTGAGTGGTCCCAACAAGATTAATCACAGAAAGAACAGCGAAAAAAAAAAGTGATTTTAGCTTTTCTTCTGCCTTACCAAAATGAAGTCAGAAGTCTGTGTTACAGCTTATGTTCCAAACATATGTTTGTGTTATCCCAAGATTACTGTAGCACCATAACAGACATCAAGTAGTTATCACCTCAAAGGTGCTTTCTGATGC
The DNA here is from genome assembly GCF_000747805.2 of Chaetura pelagica. Classification (NCBI taxonomy): domain Eukaryota; kingdom Metazoa; phylum Chordata; class Aves; order Apodiformes; family Apodidae; genus Chaetura; species Chaetura pelagica. The sequence continues at coordinate 455,472 of NW_009952259.1, forward strand.
AAAAAAAACCCACCCCATTGCAGCCTAACAGGCATGAACCAGAATGTAAATACATTATCAAGAGCATCACCAAGTGCAAGCATTTCACCCCATGAGAGGGCAGTGATTTCTCCTATCCATTTTTACCCTAAACATTTGGAGCATGATTATTTTGCTCATTTTCACAGGCTTAACTATAGGCTTTGGGGTTTACTTTGGTGCTTTTAAATAGCACAAGGTACTTCTCATTTCATGAACATGTAGTGAATACTGTCTTCACATCATTTGAGGAACACCTCCCTTAAGAAGCTGATCCCCATTCTGAGCAGAAGGCAGCTCAGCACACAGTCCTCCTCCATCAATCAGAAACAGGATGCCAGCAGACACAAAAGCAATACATTTCTCACAAAAAAACACCTACACATTCCTGAGCAAAAACCTGAAACTCAAAAGCACATTCTGACTCTCAGTATGGGGCATAAAACTAAAGTGAGGAGAGAAGCTTCTCAGAGTTAAAGGACAGAAAGGATCAGTGACCCATCTGGTTTTCCTTTTAAAAGCTGGCCATTAACTTTCAAGATGAGACCAATTACTTGAAATTGATTAAAAATAACTCCCTCAAAACTATCCAAGTTGAATTAAAATCACCAAGAAAGTGGTGCTGTAAGTTGTGACAAGATTTTTGCAATTTTTAACACCATTAATTTTTAAAACATTCTAAGATTACCCAGCTGTATCTTCCAGGGGTTGATTTTTTCTGTAGCTTTTTTATTATTCAGTATTTTCTCACAGGGAAACTACTACTCTACTATCATCAACCCACCTTTATTCATTCCTATTTATTCCATGTGCGTGATGAGATGACAGCACAGGCAAGCAACACGGCTGGGTTTCTTGTCGAAATTACAGCAAGAAACATTTGCCTGACACCAGCCCCAGTAAAAGATTCTTCTCATCTCGAGAGTTCACACACACTTAATCCAAGGCAGGAAGGCCAAGAGCAAGGCAACAGAAAGACACTCAGAATAGGTTTGGGTGGGAAGGGACCTTTAGAGGTCATCTAGTCCACCCTCCCTGAAATGAGCAGGGACATCTTCAACTAGATCAGGTTGCTCAGAGCCCTGTCCAGCCTGATATTGAATGTTTTCAGGGATGGGGCTTCTACATCTTCTCTGGGCAACCTGGGCCAGTGTTTCACCACCTTCACCATAAAACATTCTTCCATACATCTAGTCTAAGTCCATCTTATTTTAGTTTAAAGCCATCACCCTTGTCCTATTGCTACAGACCCTGATAAAAAGTCTGTTCCCATCTTTCTTATAGGCACCCTTTAAGTACTGAAAGGCTCCAATAAGGTCTCTCTGGGGCCTTCTCTTCTCCAGACTGAACAACCCCAGCTCTTTCAGCCTGTCTTCATAAGAAAGGTGTTCCATCCCTTGGATCATTTTTTCAGCATTCCTCTGGACCAAATATAAAATATAGAGTTTTACTTCAGAACAAGGACATCAGACAAAGTGACAGCAACTAGTAGCAGTGCTTTCTGTCATAGACCTTCTGCTGCTTGGGGATTTCTACACTTATATTCCAGTGATTTTTGAGAAGTTTGCTAATACATGCATGTGCATTTATGGCTCAAAACCAGTAGGTATATCTTTTTTTTAATCTTCCAATCAGCCTCATCTTAAAGGAGGACAATTTTGAATGCCTCAGGATTCAGCCCAAGGAGACACATTCCCTGCACTGGGACAGGGCAGTCAAAGGTAAGCAGAAAATTACCATAGTGAAAATGAATGTTTATTGCATCTTCCTTGCAAAAAACCACAATGCTCATTTAAATTCATGGAATACAAGATATTTTCATCTAAAATTGGCTTTTCCCTGCCATTATAATCCTATAGGGCTTGCTTAATTACTGCTAATGAGAATGAATTTTTACACACTACCTATTCACTTCCTTTCAGATTTATTTTTAATACCAACCAGTTCCCTTTGGGAAAATGACCATCGTTATCCCACAGGCTGCTGAGAAGCATAAAATAACAGCTGTCACTTTGGGTCACCATAGCAACACAACTATAACTACACTGTTCAACAGGAGAAATAATACACACACAGGAGATGATGATAAATGACTCATAACAGAGTTCAGGGATTTCTCATTTTTACAACAATGTGCTCCCCCTCCTTTTGCCAAACTAACCCAGTTAAGCTTAGCACATCCTGGAGTGGCAGTGGATAATGCTGCTGTGGAAATGCAGAACATCATCCAGCAGAGCCTCCATCACTCAGCAATGTCCCAACCTCATGGTATTGTGAAATGCCACCTTTTCTCTCATGGTGCCAAGAAAAGCAAGTTTTAAAGGGTATTTTCCACCTCCTCTCCCCTCCCTCTCTGGATTCAGATGTGTTCCCTAGAGGGTCCTGCTGCCACATAAATCTACTGCTACTGGGGGAGTAGCCCTTTCAAGCCAAGCTGCTAAGGCAACCTGGGCCACTGCTAGTCCACAAGCAAGAAGGCATCTTGTCAAACAGGGATGCAGTCATTGCTTGGTACACTAATTCAAAAAGACTGCCAAATACCATCAGAATAGCTGTCATATCATAGGCTAGCAAACAGGTGATCTAGTCATTTGCTGTAACCACATCAATTCTCCAGGGATGCAACCATTTAAGACCCATTACAGTTAATGGGAATTATAGGCAGAGACAACTTGAATAAAAGCAGCTTGTAAGAGTGAATCCAGAAACAGAAGCAAAAATTAAAAGTTTTGCCATTACTTTCAGTGGGAGGAGGGTTGGATCCCAAGCCAGCTCAACCAGCTTATCCATTTTTACAGAAACAAAAGGTAAATTGAACAGCTGGCTGCTTTACTTCCAACAAGAGAAAAAAAGTGTGGGTTTTTTTGCATTGTTTCCTCCTATGAGATACTTTTTACCTGGTACTTCATGAATACTAGTTCACTAGTCCTTGTAACACTAATAAATCTGAGCATCTTAACTCACTTGTGGACAAGCAGAATTTTGTCACAGTCACCAGATTATTTCTAAGCCACCTTTCTCAGAAAAGACACAACAGCTTTGGTGGATAATTTCCCATAGTGTTTTTTTTTTCCCCATTCTGATCAATGTTGCCTATTTTATTTTGCATTCAGTCCAGTATTTATATGCACTGCCAAGCTTAAATGGAAGCTTGTTTTCCTCCCTGCCCCCCATGACCCCACTAAACTGAGGGAAAGGATTCATATCAACACATGACATTCCTGATAACAGAGCAGCAGTCTATAAACAGTGGACTTAATTTCTAAGTGTGATAATGCTCTCAAGAAGTTTAAGCTTTCAGTTATTTCTCATTTGTGAAGTTACTTTCTGACTTTTTTTAGACCTTTTTCCATTGTCAAAAAATCCTACAGGGTTTTCTTAAGGAAAAATAGACATTTTTTTGTTTCGTAATTTTCTAAATTATGTTGTAGTCTCTTTTAACCCACAAATTCACTACCTTCACCAGCAATTTAACATGAACAGAACTTAATATGCTCGAATAAAGATATAAAAACTATTAAAACTAAAGAAGACTGAAAATGCTATGGTAGATGCTGTGTATTTCCCTGATAAAGAGTGTGAGAATGTGTTGTAGTATTTCAAATCCTTCTTCCACACAATATTTTTCCCCTACTTTCTATCCAAACCCTCTCATTTCCAGTTTTGCAAACAGAAGCATCTCAGCATTCACAAAAGTTTCCTCTTGAAGATGTTTTTCACATATTTGATTATTTACTTCAACTTCTCTTCACTTCTAGCTGTTTTCTGAGAGATGTGCAATAACAAACACCCAACTCCAGATGAATCTTCAGCACCAGCCCATGAAACACAAACTGCACTGTTCCTCCTCTCAGAATTTCACATAACCTTGGCTTTTTTGATTATAGGCACCTTTAAAGCTATATTGAACAAGGTATAATAATGCTTGTGTTTTTCTCTGACTTTAATATCATTTCACCATAGGCTGATTTATAACCATCTTGTTTGTGCAAAGTGCAACAGCAGCATTTATTTTTAAATCAATTACAGTAAAGCTACACCCCAGAGTGTGTGTTAAGCACCAGGTTCACATCACAAAGAGCTTAGCAGTAACACCAGCATAAGAAATATATGGCCTGCCTCCACCATCCCTTTTTCCTTCACTGGGTCATTTAGTTCAGCACCCTCTCAGCTGGGAGAGCCCGAGGTGTTTGCAGGGCAGATCGTCTCTGATTCAGCAGACAAGGCAGCATTTCAGGAGCTGATAGTGGGATTACTTTAATCCCTAGCTGAACATTTTAGGTGTGGAAATTACATGTCTAGAGGCAGTGAATTTTAATATATTGTAATCTGCTCTTCAGGTAAGGTTTAGCATTTTTACACTACACAATTCCTGCACCACTGTGAATTACATGAAATCTCCCTCCTTTTCAGTTCCTGTAAAGCTTGTAACTGCTTCTTCAGTGATGTACAGAAGTCTTAACAATAAAGAGTTTTGCATCAGTTTAACTCAACTGGTTTAGAAGAACCCACTGAGTTAATTGAGAACTCCCTGCTGAAGATACAGACTAAATAATACTGGTGTAAAAGCGGGGAGGGAGGGGTAAACCCACCACGGCTTTCCCTCCATACGTGTGGGTCAGTGTTATCACTACTTAAATAATGAATTGCAGCTCTGAACCTTTTTTCTTATTTCTTCCTGACAGTCTCTGGCACAGTGCCTTGTCATTAGGAAGAGAATAGAGCAGCTTGGGGAAGGGAAGTCTCTGCAAAGATGAAGCCAGCCATGAAAAGCTGGCTTCCCTCCACCCGGCTGCCTGCACACGAGCCCGGGGGCTCTGACGGCTACAGGGTGTGCTGGCAGCACCAGGAGCCAAACACAGCTCAGAAAATAAACCAGATTATTCTTCCTCTCCTCCTATTAAGGCCACCCTAACATCATAATCGGGGGCACCCAGGCTAGATTTTTATATTCTGTAACTTTCCTCTGGGGTCACAGGTTCTTGTTTAACCAGATACAGACCCCAGATGCACATTATTTGCTTTAAAAAACAATATCAAACGGAACTATTTTCAGTTTTCTCTAAGAAGATAACAGGTGAGAGTGACACACCACCAGGCTGGACTTGTTCTTTGGACTCCCTTACATGTCACGTAGATCCATCATTACATATAAGACAGAGCTGGATCCCCTACACATAGTCAATTGCAAAAGCTTTTCCAGGAGAGTTTATAAGCCAAAACACAATATAGCCATGAACTAAGCTTATCTGTGCTGTATGTAAGACACATTACAACAAAAGTTGCAAGGCTAAGCCTTCAGCCAGGAAGAGACATATGAGTTGTAATCTCCCTGCTTTCACTGATATACAATAGTTACAGGTCATAGTTGCTAAAAGGCTTCTAATAAACCTCTTAAAAGTAATTTATCATAATTAACATAACCTTCGATACGTTTCAAGCTTTTGGTTCTCAGCTGATTATTTATAGACCTTTCAAAATTGTTCTAGTACATTAATTTTTCTAATTTTAAGCAAATCTGAAAGCAGAGCCTATCAAATGCTAAAAGATTTATACATCCCAGTTTATAAATGGGGATAATATACATGCACATTAATAGCTTAGACCTTCTTAAAACACTATTGAGTCATTCATCCGTTATCTGTAGAAATTACTAGTCATGTAGGGCCTGCATTGCAAAAAATATAAAGATACCTTAAAGGAAGAGAAATTGCAGACAGCACTAAAACTACTAAATGTTGATGAGCATTTAAAATCCTTTGTGCATAAATTAACATATATAGCACTTTCACATTGTTACAGATAAACATTTTTATGAATACTCTTCCAACACCTTCATTCCACTTTAAGCTACAAAAACCAAGTTAAAGAAAATACACGTAAAGTGAGGTCAGTTTGATATGGAAATAGAGAAATTCATGTAAGGATGTTCAAGTCAAAATTAGCAAGAGACACATATCAGATTGAGAGGATTGAGAGTATGAAGTTTTGGGGAGTTTCACACTTCTCCCTCAATTTCAACATGTTTGTCACCTGGCCTGCAGTCCTGCATGAACCCATTCACACTAGCAAAGACCAAAATCAAACCAGTCCACAAATACCCAGAAACTACCAATTCAACTAACAATTCATCTGAACAACTACATTTCAAACTATTTGATTAGCTAAAAAGCTTAGGTAAAAGCATTGGTTGTGTTTAAAAGTAATTAACAAAGGGAGATAAAATGTGAAATGGAGCTTTGTCTGTCTAGCACACTTCCGAAAGTTGTGTGCAATTAAGGCATTAGGATCCTAATAGCTCAGTCCTCTGCCCTCTGTACCTTGCCAGACCTGCAGGAAAGATGTCAGCAGCTAATGGCAGCAGCAGCAAAGCCTGTAATAAGTGGAGATCTTCAGATACAAGTGATTTCATCTTACTCCCTACCATTTGGACTAAACTTGTACCACATTATTTCCATCACCATCTCATATCAACCATTTTCCGTACCTGTACTTTTCCCATTCCAGCCTCAATAAAATGTGCATGATCCAAAATATGTTACCCACCTGCCAGAGCAATTAAATACTTATGGCCAGAGCCCCCAGACTAACAACCATAACAGGCAGAAGCTGGTCCTGGTCCCTACTCTGCACAACTAAGATCAGGAAAGTTTTCCTCTGCATCTCCTTACATAAAGTAGCTGCAGGGTGACCACTAATGTTTTGGAGCAGAAACTGGCCAATACATGTAGCTGGCTATAAGCAAGTACCATGATAAAAACACCGTTAAGTAAAGACTGCCTTCTGGTGGGACCAAGAACTCCGGTTAGCATAAGTTAATGAAAAATACCAGCATGAATTAGCACACAGTATGTGTGAGGGAATGAACGTGTCATGTTATCAACCAAGTGAGTTTGCTCACGCCGTACAGTGCAGTCTCTGTAAGAAGGGAACCAATTTGCAGGAAAGCTGTTCCCCACTACAGTGGTGCACAAATGCTTGCTGGAGTCAGTCCAGACTAGACAGGACCTGTCCCCAGTGTCATTTTGAAGCATCAAGCTTTAGCTGTAAGCAGAAGGCACGACAACATGGAGGACGAGACTGCTTTCTTCTAGTCAACAGGGCATCCCTCCATCTTCTCCATCCAAAGCAACACTGGTGTATCTACCCAAGTGTAATTGCCTTTGAAGTTGTCACAGCCTCATGAACAAAACAATATTTAATGATCTTTCCACCCAATAAATCCCAGAGCCAAGGTGAACTCTTAGTTCCTCTTTCAATTTAAAATGTCTGGAAATGTTTTGATTAATAGGGAACAAAGAGAAACTATTGTCCAAGAAGAGGAGCAGTCAATAATAACCTTTGCTAACACGCCTCTAAGTGAAGGTCCTGACACAGTTAAGACCTCTTCTAGCTACTAGTCAAGCAGCCAAATTGCCCCTGAAGGCATCTGAAGAACAGGGTGGCTGAATCAGGCTGTCTAGTTTATCACAGCCTAACAAAAAAGAATTAAACTCTTTGTCTGTCCTTGATTACAAAGCCCAGGGCTGAGAAGGAAAGGCCTTAATGCGTTTTGTAAGGCAGCCATTCCACCAGGAGCTGGCTATTAGCCAGCACCTCTCCCTGTCACTTTTTAAAGATAATCTGGTTAAACAGCTACATCTTCCCTTAGTATGTTTTTGTTTCCACCATACACATTAAAATTAGCTCAGAGACTAAGAGGGCTAATTTACATTTTTAGGGATATGTTTTATCATTGTGTGCAGATAGGATTTGTGGTCCTTGCTGAATCTGTTGTGTTACCAACCCACTGGCTTTTCTCTGCCCAGGGAAAATTTAAAAAAAAAAAAAAAAAAAAAAGAGGACATCTGCATCGTGTAAGCAGAAAATATAGTCCAGCTTTTCATCCAAAGAAGAAAAGCCTTGAATTATCACCCCCACCTAATAAAGCCAGGGAAAACTGAAGCATAATAGATGCTTAAAGCAAATTTTACCCAATTCTAATAAAACGGCAGGAAAAAGTACAACCTTTCATCCACTCAGTTTTTGGTCACTGTCTTTGAGATTGTGCTCTCATGGACATGACATGAATCCCACATGAAAGAAACATGGCATAAAATGTTTCACCACAATGGTAGGTGTTTGTAGCTGTATATAAAACCAGACCATTGGCAGAAGCCTTGTTGCCAATCTTGTCACTAGCAGTAGCAAGTGTGTGAAAATTGTCCTTGGTGCTTAACTTCAGGCAGAGCTTTGAAAAGTGGATCTGAGATCTGAAACAGCAAAGCACCAGTGTATATGTATCATTCTTGGAGAGGAAAAAAACTCATAAGGAAGGGGATAAACCACAAGAAATACCGTCTCAGTATTATTCCACTCTATTTACTTGAAGAGGGGAGAAGGAAACAATTCTAGGATCACAGAATGCCAGGTTGGAAGGGACCTCAAGGATCATCTGGTCCAACTTTTCTAGGTAATGCTAGGTTCATGTGAGGTGGCTCAACACCCTGTCAAGCTGAGACTTACAACTGTCCTATGTAGAGGAATTTGCTACTTCCCTTGGGAGACTATTTAAATGTTTGACTGTCCTTGTGGTGAAAAATTTACCTCTTGTGTTCCAACTAGAATCTCCCCAGGAGCAACCTGTGTGAAAAGACACCTTGTCTTTTCCATAGGATATGGATATATCACCCCCAGTCCACATCATTCAATAGCTGTGACCAGGCACTGGGAAGAGGTGCTGACATAAGGCACAAATGAAAGAAAGCATGAACAAAAATAGCACTAAAATCATAATATAGTTTGCATGGCTGATAAAACAGAACTGCCCATCACATTCAGTACTGTGTACTGTGCTGGATCAAATGGCACCTCAGCCTATCATCACATCACCAGCTCAATATAAATGTCAATGCTTTTATATACCCACACATGCAGTTTTAAATTGGATTAAATTGGTATTTAATACATATGGATATAGGATCAAGCAAAATGCCTTTCCATACACACAATGAATAGCTTGTTCACTGACTTGAGCTACACTGAAGTCACACAACAAAACACAAGCACTAGAACAGCTGCATCTTTTACAAAAGACAGAAAGTGAAATAACACCCAGTTTTCACCACAGTGCAATGTCAGACTGACAGAAAGTTCTCATTCTATTTCATAGACATTTTGTAGCAGAACTCTTTGGGCTTGCTCAACTTGGAAAAGTGCAAAAGTTCAGTATTACTGTAAAAGTCCAAGGAGCTGTGGCTTCAGCGCAGTCCCCCTACGATGCTCCTCAAAAGGATTCCAAAGTCTCCCACATAACTATTTGCCTTATTTTGCATCTAAGAAATGAACCCTGAAAGGTGCCAAAACATCAGTGTTGGGAATCAGAGAAGCCAACAGGTACAGGTGCTGCTAGGAGGCCAGGACCTTTCCAGCCCTGGGCTGCAGTGTCAAATTTTTGCAGCACTCAAACACCATCAAGAAGAACCCTGCAGTTCTGACAAACCAACAACTTGTGTCATAGTGAGTTATGGGTGGATTTTGTTTATCCTCCTCTCCTTGTATCTGTCACAAAACCCAGCAGTGTCTTTCAAAACTCTACATTCAGTGGAACACCTTAGGCTGACATCTGCCCACGACTCCAGATACAAGACATTAGGGCTATTTACGAATATTTGTGCCTCAGTAAGTCACACTTTATGCATTCTTACTGTAAGATTAAAAGACTAATACTGGAAAGCAAGAGTTCCGTCCTCATAATAATTTAGTGTGCGTACCGGAGATGTGGGTATAAATAATTAAACCTACCAGTCTGAAATGCACATCTGAAAGTCACTCCAACTGCCACACACACAATTTCAAGTTCATTCTACATCTAATATTGAAAACATTGAAAATAGTATAAAACAGTATTTAAATGCAAGAAAAAAATATTTAAATTATTTATTAGAGTTTGTCAGACCATGACAATCTTGCATAGACAGTTGTCTTTTGAAATACCATTGATCTACCTCACACTCGTTCCCTCTGAATTACTTTTTTCCATTTCATAGGGATATATAAAATAAAAAAATCCACAACTTACCCACTAAATAGGTAAGTAAAAAACAATTCCCACATGTAGCATTTAATTGTCCTATTAGTCTTTCTACACAATCCACTTGCTAACTCCATTTGCTTTCCTGCTGTGAAAATTCAAGTAGACTAACAGGCTTCTCCATCTCTTCTAACAAGAGAATTTTATTTTTAAGATCTCATTTAAAAACCAATAACAGTATCAGATTGAATGCTTTTCACTCGGTTATTCACTGTATCCTTTGACAAAATTATGTAGAAGTACATTCCAATTTTTAATAAAAGTCAGGGATAAATAAGGCTAAACGAAAATATCTTTCTTCAACTGAGACATAACGAAATATTGATTGGCAGAGGGGAAAAGTGGCTTTGTTTAGCTTCAAAAACTATGATACAGTTCACATTAAAGCCAGGAAAAGACAGAGTAAAAACAACTCCTCTAACAAAGACAGCTTATGTTCCTGGGAATGTTTTGCCAATTACACTGGCAATACAGCATCAAAAACATAAATATAGAAAGACATACAAAAAATGTAGCTGACTTAATTCCCAAGCTTCAATAACTAAAATGCTTGTCAATAAAAATTCAATTATACAAGAATATCAGCTATGTTCCCTTTCACTGGGAGGGGGTAAGACTTACAAATACACTAAGCTAACATTAACACTATTGACAGCATTTGTGCCTTGCTTCTTGCAGTGCCCATGTGAACTTATACCACACATTTTGGGCAACATCCAAAACGTGTTTTTTTTTTAATTAGAGGGAAGAACATTCAGGCCAGACAAATAAAACAAGCTGCATCCACAAAAATACCACCGAAAGGATGCACACAACAGCAGAAGCTGAAGAGGGAGGGCGGAGGAGGATCTCAGAAGGGTGATGAATACTGGAACACAGCTACAATTTGTGATAACATTTAACCCTCTGCCCTCAATTTAGACTCTCTAAGACATTAAATGAATACCAATATGTCAATAAGCCAGGACAAACACAAACCCAGACAGAACAACAAAACCCCTGCCCCTAACAGCATCCATCCCTCTTTGTCTTTCAGATTGAAGGAGAAGCCACAGAATCAGAAGTCTTTCATCTGCAGGGGAGAGCTGCTGGGGAAGAGTTAAAGCAGGCAGAGCCACCCACACCTGCAGCTCATCTGCTCTCCCTGTGCAGCAGCCCTGCAGGTCACTGCACCTAAAAAAAAAAAAAAAAAAAAAAAAAAAAAAAAAAAAAAAAAAAAAAAAAAAAACTTTTCCACCAACA
>NW_009952259.1:467541-470147 GCF_000747805.2 Chaetura pelagica
AAAAAAAAAAAAAAGAAAAAAAAAAAAAAGAAAAAGAAAATCTGTCTGCCAGCACCAGGCCAGTATCTGTCACCAGTGCAGCTATATTACACAGCAGTTGGCATGGATACATTCCTTGTTAAGGAAGGATTTATAAAATATGCAGGACATTAGCTGAACATACACAGCTACTAGCTTGAGATTATAAATTCATTTACCTAGACACAGTGGCTGGCTGGAAGGCAGGCTAGAGAACCAGTCCAGTTTCCCTTTGCTTTGCCAAAAGGAATGCAGGATTGGTGCAATTCGGGACACAAAGATGACAATATTAGAATGAAATTCTGGATGAATGGGAATTAAGGAATCAGTATACAGAGCAGAGTCCAGAGCAAGGGAAACTTCAATTAAGCACTGAATTGCCTTAACTTCCCCAAGAGTAAAATTGCTAACCCCTCCAACATCCATTACACTAACCACTTGGCCTGCCAAACTCCCTGAGGAAGGGCCAATGCCAAATCTCTTCTTCCAAACATGACTACTAGAAGCTACTTAAACATTTATCACACCACTGGCCAAATATTGCTGTGAGATGTCCAGGTATTCCCAAACTACTCTCTCATCCTGCTATAACTAAGTTTGCTTGATCTGCAATGCTGTGGCAGACCAGGCCTTAGCATCTTCTGCATGGGTGGATAAGAAATAAGGTAGCACCAGCAGTTGGCCACTGGACTTCAGGGGTGGAGAGGAAAGTCGTCTTTGTTTGATCCAAGCATCAGCTGAGAAGAGTCCAGCTGCCTTTGGACACCTGGACTAAGACATGACAGCCTTTCTCAGCAGCAGCACATGGCTGGCTCCTGCTCACAGGCACCAGTCCTGTAGATACCTCTTAGTCCACCTTATTTAGCAGCAGTAAATTGCTTCTTAGTACTCCCAGTGCTGTTCGGTTATTTGTTGTTTGGATTTGGGTTTGTTTTTTTTCTTTCTTTTTTTTTTTTTTTGCAAAGCTGACTTGCCCTCATGTTCAAGGAACACATTTATTTTCAGCTCAAATTAAAGGCTGCTGAAATCCATCATGGTTTCTCCTCCCTGCATGAGGAGTCAGCTCTTATCTCTCAGTAGGAGGAAGTGAAAATGGGCTCGGTTGCCTAGAAACCTGAATGAGCATCTTTTAAGTGAAAGGCAACTTCTGGACTGTTAATTCAGGAGCAGAGAGTCCAGGCAAAAGAATGGTGTGAGTTACTTTGACTTCAGCATCTACAGGGTGACCCATTCCTGGGAAGAATAAAGGTTAAACAAACACTGGTACCAGACAAACTGGAGTCCAGTATGTTTTAAACCAAGTAGTCACAGATACTGCAAGCAGGGCATCAGCCTCTTCAGGTCAAGACAGCTCCTTCCTACTAGGTCCCAAGGGTATGTGAAGCCTATACCTACAAAGATTTGCTCACTCATTTAATTCATGTGCAGCACTGTAGGTACCTCATAGCTGGAAGGGAATCCAAGAGGGAGCCAAGGGACACATCACTTACCTGAAAGTGGATGTAGAGTAGTAACACCTCACATACTCTATTATTTAATTTACAAAAAGCATGGGCTGCTCTGCCCTCAGTAAGAATGAATTACATTGTACTTCATTTAGAGACTCCATCTATTTTTTTATATATCCTCCTGTCTAAATTACAGCATTTACAATGTATGTACTGAGTATGTTCTCTTTTAATTTACAAAGGAATCCACAATTAACAGCATTACAAGAAGAGTATTCTGTGAAATTTAGTACTAGATTTTGAATCTGTTCCTATCTGAAACGTTTTCACTAGTGAAGGCAAGACCTTCATGATAGTCCTGTAAAGTTAATATCTTACATGGTGGTCAGGCTGACAGCTATGCCATTGAAAAAATGTTAAAAACAGTGTTTTAAACAACAGCAGAATTTTGAGACTACAAATGCTGAAGGCTAAAAGCAAGTAGAGCAAGACAGTGAAGTATCAAGACAAAGACCTGTGCTGAGGGACAGCGTTCAAGCAAAGACCCTCCTCCAGTAGCTATTGCTGAAAGTGGTGGGGTCTGGGATTCACCAAAGTAAGTACCAGGTCTTACTGAACTCCTCCACCTGATTTAGCCCATATATTGCCATAGGAGTCCCAGTTCACATGGGAAGCAGAAGGAGAGCTACAAGGAGAGCAAAGGGCTGTTGCAGGCATCGGCGTATCCAGCTCTCCTACGTGAAGTGGGTGACCCCAGCCAGCCCTGCCTGAAGGTGACAGGGAGCACTCTGAGATGCAGACACACTTCTGCCCACTATTCTTGCCTTCAGGTCATATCAAGTTATTTAGACTGTACCTTAATACCAGAAAGCACATTATCAGAAACAACTGATTTGATTTTGCTGTTTTGTGTCAAAACACAAGACAATACAAGACATATTCCACATTTACCAAGTTGGCCAATGGTAACATTACAAGCAACTACAACTATAACCAGTTATATTTCCAAGAACAAAGCATTTGTGCTTTGTCCCCACTAGGATTTTATATTAAATAAGTATACTTAACTCTAGAATCCCTACTGACCTGCAGTATTTGTATTTATTTTAGGGAAAAGCAAAAAATTTGACCCTGGTTTGT
>NW_009952259.1:470215-529258 GCF_000747805.2 Chaetura pelagica
AAGGGTTCTACAGTTACTTTGTTCTAACATTTTTCTTGGTACAACAGGCTCAATCACAGGCATATAACTCAAGAAACCCACCTGTTCTTTCTCCTTTTCCTGGTCTCAAGCATTGGAAAAAAGATCTACCACCATGTGCCACTAAACCACTGACCTCTGCTTTTTACAGCTGATGAAAGCTCAGATTAGGGCAAATTCAGTCTATGGCAAATGTTGTTCCTAGGCCAGATAGTTCATGTACCATCTACCCTGAGCACCAGTAACCACCAGGTAAGAACACTGATATTAAACACTGTCATCAGCACTCTGACAAAGCAGTCAAAATAAAATAAAAATTGTAAGCACAGACTCAGTTCTGCTACTTATTTTGCATTCATCTATTCCTGTCTGAAATTAAAATAATAGAATGGTTTAGGCTGGAAGAGACTTTAAAGACCATCTAATTCCAACCCCCTGCATAGGCAGGGACACCTCCCACCAGACCAGGTTGTTCCAAGCCCCATCCAACCTGCCATCAACACTTCCAGGGAGGGGGCAACCACAGCCTTAATTTATACCTGTTCTAAAATGATCTGTTTGACATGCCAGGCCATCCAGGGAAGAGAGCAAACTCTTTCCCAAGTCCTCACTCTACCTCCACAGACAGAGACAAAATCAAACCCAGGCTGCCTAGCCTACTGCCCCAAATACCCTCTCCACCCCACTGCAGTACAAAGAGCGAGTCATACTTTCTCCTCCTCTCTTCCCTCAAACTTTAGAGGGCCCAGAGCAAGAGCTACTTAAAAAGAGCAGCACATCATGGGCTTCCTCTCAGGCTTCAGCCCCAGCTGCATCCAGCGATTCCCACTCTGCTCCCCAGAGACCACATTATCAGCACCTCGCCAGCCAAGAAGGTGAAAACAAGGGAAGGGGACTGGGAAGGGAAGGAAGGAGAAATCAAATGAAAAATAACACAGCAGCTGGTCAGTGAGACTCGATTTTCAAACCTAATCTGGGTTTGTGCAGTCAATGGGGGAGAAATGCCATAATTTGCATGACAACAGCCAAGCAAACTGAATAGTGGCAAATCAATTCTGCAAGAGAAGATAAAGCAGAATATACCTAATATATTAGCAGCAAAGTAGGATTCAATTCCCATAATGTCTGATGATATTGATTAAAACCGACACTTTTTTATTATTATTATTATTCCTCTTCCACTTAGAACATGGAAGCAACTGAGCCACATAAAGATGCATTTGTCTTACACAAATGGAAACATCCTTTGCCTTGGTGGAAAGTGATGTAAAGTCCACATCCATTAGGAATAACAGCCCCAGAAAATATCAGGGCTGGCCATTTTAGCATGTTACAAAGAAACACACTCACTTGGGCTCAAGGCAGGGATTCAGCAACTTTAATTCATACCCACCAGGAGAGATGTAAACAGCATAGCTGAAAGGAAGTATTAGGGGTTTTATTTTAAACCAAGCCATAAATAATCAGCAAATATGGCATCTCTGACTTCTTTCCCACTTATTTAGAGATTTGACTGCCAGTGCTGACTTGCTGTTGAATTTAATCACCCTTACAATCACTACCAGAACTAATATGAAATTTTTTTGAGATGATCTATAATTAAATTCTTTTTAACTCAAAAAAAGTCATCCTCCTCTTCCTTGGACACCAGTGTCATCACCTCATTTAATAATCTCATTTTTAAAGGTGACATTACAGCTGAATGAGAATTGCAGGTCTGACAAGGCAAGGATATGCAGCACACAAAACCAGAAAGCACCTGCCAGTGATGCTCCTGCATCTAAGCAAAAGATAATTATAAAGGAAAAAAAAACAAACAAACCACAAAGTCAGGATGCTGAGAAGACCACATTACTTTTAACAAAGGAATTTGCTAGAATGAATAAACATTTTCAAGTAAAAAAAAAAACAGATACTGGGTTTTTTTTGTAGTTTTTTAACTGTAATGTATGTCATCATAGAAATTAGAGACAAAGACTACAGGAAAACTCAGCCAATACTGTTTATGTCACTGAATCTGTTCTCCACAAGAAAAGGACATAACACACATCTGAATCTTGTCAATGCCAAATCTTTTCACTTGGTTACCAACTAAAAGAGTACTCCCTCAGCCCTACTTTCAACACTGTAGATTTCCCTGCAATACACAGAAAAGAGCCAGAAGCTTCACCTAGTGCCTCCTTGAATACTAAACACTTTCACTGGTCTGCACACATGTTGTCCTTGGACTCAAAAAGATAGCGATCTGCTTCAATAATGTGCCAAGAAAGGCAGCCTGTTGATGCTCCTGGTTTTGGGGGTGCCTCTCCACGGGTGCTGGAGGGGAGCTGGAGAAGACAGGCTGCTTTTGGTTGTGTTTGGTGAGGAGCAGGGCCCCTCCTTCACCTTACAGCCCTTGGGGGGACAGGTCGGTTCCACTCAACTCTCGCACGTCCTCTGAAATCTGCCCTGGAAAACACTTCCCTTTCCTATCTGCCATGCATCTAATACAGATGCCAGACACAGACATGTCCAAACCTGACCTATAATAACATTTCCTTCAATGGGCAGCAGTCTTACATTAATATATATTAGTTTTTGTAACCAACTTAAGTAGAGATGTGACATCCACTCCCAGAAGTGAAATTATACACATATATGTCCTATCGTGTTTTGCCATCTCATTTCTTTACAGCAGTTCAGCTTTCACAATCCCTCTCACTCTAGTGTGAAAGGAAACAAAATCTCCTGGGTTTAACAATGAGAATGCAAAAAAAACCCAAGAACAAGCCAATGTCAGTAGCAGGGCACTGAGCCCAGTTTATGGATCAAAAAGTCGAGGCATGAGACAGTTTTGAACAAAAAGGACTGTGTTTTTTACTAGTCTGTTTTCAGTCACCCTTCTGGGGAAAGAAACCTTATCCCTCAGAAAACTGAATGATAACATAGAATTATTACCTTGTTTGTTTTAAATAATAATAAAACAATCTATAAATACAAGGTCTAGAATGTGAGTCATGTGCTAGTTAACTATGTGGCTCCACATTTAAACTGATCCAAAAGCAGCCTGGAAGGCACATTTTACAAATTCAGATCTTTCTGCTCTTCTGATCTTGGTTATTCACTTTTTCTTTTTAAAATAATAGAGCCTAACAACTCCCAGTAGCAAGATGTATATGATAGCATCATCCCACTACATCTCAACCAAATAATTACAAGTCCATAAGAAACATGAAATCCTACTCATTTTATTTGCACTTACATTGGTTAAAATAAGATTAAAAACATAGGAAAAAACAACACTTCTAATTTCATTAGAATAAAATTATCTATGAAGTGGTGTGAACAAAAGGAATTAAGTATTGGGGCAATTAATTTTTTGTTCACAGAAGTTGGATGAATACTGTGGGATGAGTAATTTATAGGATAAATTTCTAAGTTACCAAGAATAGATTCTACTTTATCCACAGTTTGTAGATAACAGCACCACAGATCTTATCTGAACTATTAGCATTACCTAAATTGAAAGTATTGATTATTACAAGTAACAAAAATTCAACCAAATTTGTTATTGCAGTTGGAACATCACACGGGTTTTTCTTTTGCCCGCAGGTTCAACATTTAGAGAACATAATATTTTTTATTTTAAGACAATATATTACTGTGCTGTCACCAAAAAGTAATTGTGCCTTTCCTCCAAGTCACCTACACTGTTACCATTTCCTCTGTAGTCATTCTATGTGCCCCCAAGTCAGATCAGCTTCCTCATCTGACTAATTAAGAAACTGGAAATTAACTGAAGACAAATGGCTATATAATGCATCTGACTTACCTTAAAGTTACTAAATATGAAAGAGAAGAAGGTAACAACAATTTATTAGGTTTGCAAAAGGAGCAGGACTGTTCTGGCAGACAGCAAGCCATGGTTTTGGTAACTCAGGTCGATGAGGTAGCTGCAGTGCTGGGTGTCATTGCTTCATTCTCCTTCCCTAGTCCTGCAGCTTTTTATTCTGCACCTACCACAGTGTGACCACAGTGTAATATCACCTCATGCAATATGCATGGTCTCATACACTATAGATTCAAACATTAACGAAAATTGTTCAAACCTTGCTCCTGAAAAATATTCTTGTCCTTACCATCCTTTATTCTTGCCAAGGGCATAAGCATGTGATTGACTGTAATAGGGTGATTTTAGATGTGTAATTAAGAATACATACAACAAGACTTCTAATAAAGGAAAAATTATAATATTTAATTTTAAAACCTGTACTGTTATAATGTTTGGTCAAATATGTTACTACTTTAAACCAAGGATTCTTAATAGAGTAGCTATTAAGATACATTTCAGATTATTTCCCCAGCATTCTACCTGCTGTGAACTAAAAGACTTAAAATTATTTGAGGTTAAATGAGTGGAGGCACTGCCAGACAAACCTCATGGTATGCAGGATGTTTAGTCTTCATGGTTGTTGTCCTATTACTACTCGGCTGGCTGGAAGCTAAGCTCTTCCAAGAAATCAAAGATTTCAAATCCATTTTTAAAGTCAGCACTGCATAAAGATTTACGAACTCAGTAAAATCCAAGTAATTCCTTTCCATGCCACAACTAAGAGACTAACAGCAAGAACCTTAAGAAACTGGAAAAATTCTTTCCTTCAGATACAGAATTTTATAATATATGCACCCAATATATGAACATACATGCCTCAGACTCTCCTGTAGTATATTAAAAAGAATGGTACAAATTAACATAAAGCTACAGCTTCAAATAACACTATTCCTCATTTTACAAAGTGTTTGTGAAAATTGACAGCTAAGGATAGGTAACTCATTTCAACCAGTTCTGCTTTTGAGTCACACATTTGAGAACAATGCTGTTAATACATTGCCCTGAAGAGTTAAATTGTCACTGGATTAAATATACTGCAGTTAACCTTGTTTCTGAGAAAGAAGAGTCAATTGTCTTATAGTGATTTGAGTAAATTTGGGTAAATTCACTTGTGTTTGTGCAGGCACAGCAAAGTTACATTATCCCAAGACTCACAGAAATTATTTAAGTGCCTTGCTCCTAAGAAAATCCGATTTGCAGGAAATCCAGTGAAATCTCTCTTGTAAATCAGTCTCCAAAGATGATGATGAGAGCCATTAGAAACAAGAAAAGAATGTCAACACTGAACAATTCCAGATCACAATTACTCCTTTCATACCTTTGGTTTCTAAAATGAAAATGCTGTCAGCAGACAGGTACAAAGAAGGTGGGATCAAAACCTTGATAACTCTTGTTCTGTTCATTCCATGGTCCCATGTGGAACTGGGGGCTGCAGCAGCAGAGACACCCCCCACCCCCCCTTGCATACAGGGCATTTATACAGGGGCAGGATGCTATTCCCATCCTCTGCTGAGCACATTAAGGGGAGCATCACCCCTGTGTAACAACTCCACACTGCTATTAGCAGTGCAAACTACAGGGTGGTGAAGGCTGGACATCACAGAAGATGAAGTTCCAGCTGCTTTTTCTACTGCCTAGGTAATTTCATCAACTTATTGAATGCCACAGATAAAAAAAACCTGCTCCAGATTCCTTTTCTTCTAGGTCAGCAGACACTCAATATAATCTGGAGGAATCTGGACATCAAGAAGATGAAGTTCCAGCTGCTTTTTCTACTGCCTAGGTAATTTCATCAACTTATTGAATGCCACAGATAAAAAAAACCTGCTCCAGATTCCTTTTCTTCTAGGTCAGCAGACACTCAATATAATCTGGAGGAATAATTCTGTCTGGCCAAAAAACCTCATTTATATCACTTAGTTACACCAGAGAAGCTGAGAAAGGGAGTTCTTCACTCTCCGAGATGGATTAGGGTGTTTTACTGGCAGCTGCATGGTGAGCCCAACCTACGAAAAGAAACACTGAGAAACAACGTAGCAAGTCAGAGCAATAGAGAGGAAGGAAATAAATAATATACATCCTTCAGCATCAGTCAGGGACTTAGCTAGAAATACTCCTGCAAGATTAGTTTCTGCAATGCCCTGAGCCACCAACTTTCAAAACTATTGGTCCACTGAATACCTTTACAACAAATAATCATCAACTTTTCAGCTTCTTACAACTCTTTTTATAATTCATTAATCCTGTATCAGAATTCATCAAACATGAGTTTTTCCTGTTAACATGGCTTAAAGTGCAGAAGGATCACAGGCAAACATGAAGTAACACACACATCCTGATGGTAGGTTTGAGTAACTGAAATATCAGTAAGTGATACCACTGACAAGTGCAGAAGTTGCGTTTTATACTTGTGTGCTGCTTCTTTCCCAGTGGCAACTCTAATGAAAATTCATTAATTTAGGTTTGGTTTTTTTAATTGTTTTAAACCACACAATAGAAGAAACTCTACTTCCAAAGTCTTCCCTCCCCTCAATTCAAATGCATTGTACCAGTTCCCCTTTTAAATTATAAATGTCTTTATGGCTCTGGCCAAGCTTATTGAAGGTTTTTTGCGCAACAAAACAGGCAGACAAGTAAAGCTGAAAGTTAAAAGAATCAAAGCTTTAAAGGAGTCCAAGAGAGGTCCAAATGAATCTGCAATTTTCTGGTGCATCATTCTGCATCAGATGAGTAATCTATCGTTTGGGACCATTTCCAAGAACAGACCATCTGCTCTCAGCATGACCACGCTCATGGAAGCCACAGAGCATCTTTCACCTTCTCTTTGACAGCTCTAGAGAAAAATAATAAGGCTTCTAAAAAGAACAAAGCCAATAAATTGTAAGCTGCTTTGCCTGAAATACTATCTCTTCACAGGTTCAGTACACATAACTTGCATTAGTGGCCTTCTGCCACACAGAGGTGGCATTTGACAGGGATGAAATAAATGATACCAACAGGAAAAAATGGATTTTTAGCCATGAGATCACAACATTAAAGCAATAAAATCACAGATAAGTGATTGAGGGAATTTGCATATGTACAGTCTCTGAATTCTTCCTAATTTCACGCACGTGTTCCATCACAAATGCCTCGAAGAGCAGCAAGGCAACCACAGAATGAAAAACCTTCCCATCCAGCCCCTATCCTGCATGCAAGGAAGGCTACAGGACAAAAGCCCCTGACCTCAGTACTCCAGCAAAACAAGTCCATGGAAGGAGCCAGATCTGAAAGGGAAAAAGAAACAGGCCAACCACTTTTTATCAAACTGTCCTGCTATGACAAATTAAGGCAGCTGGCTAATGGGATAGGAAATCAAATTCTCTCATCAACAAACAGGTGGGTGCTGCCAGAGAGGTCGTCAAGTCTCCATAACCTTGGCCACAGCTTCAGAACCATCCGTACACCAGCACAGGCACTCACCTGACCCTTACAGGAGCCAAGCTTAGGAAACTGAACCAGCAGAAGACTTTAGATTTCTACACAGAAGCAAAAAGAACCTCATGAGGAGTCTCCAGCCAGGAGCAAAAGATCAATATCATCATTTTCAGTAGTGTCCTGCCAGCAGGTCACTTCAGCTGGTGATCCCACATGAATGCTAATAGCAAGTGGGTTCTAGCTGTGGGGCAAGGGAGACTATGCAGCTGAAAAGAAGGCTCAGCTGCCCTCTTTGTTACTAAGAGTAGTCTTAGACGCAGTGTTTTGTTGCCATTGAAAGGGTAAGATGTCACTGCCTCCCCACTTCCTAGCTGCAGGATCCCACTCGCTCTCCCTTGTGAGGACCAGTGCTCTTCCATACTTCAACAGACCCATGACCTCAGCAGAATTATCCATCAGGCTTCATTCTTCAGACTTGTAAGTCGGAAAGCCAAGCTGACTTAAAACCAGAAAGCAGAGCCAGCCACAGCAGTGTCACTCAGACTCAAGCTACAAGGACCTTAGAAACCTCAGCCCTTATTACCAGCCCGTATTCCCAATCACCTTCATCAGTTATTGTAGGTCTCAAGTATGGTTCCAGTACTCTTTTGCAAAACTCAGATATTTTAGGTAATAGGAGAAAGGAAAAATTCAACACGAACTATTTCAAACATCTCTGGCCTGCTCATCACTCTCCTTTACTCTGTTTCACAGACATTTCCAAGGCAGCTTTTGAGCTGCCAGATTAATTGCTCAGCTGGCAGGCGAGCAGGCCACCAGGTTCCCTGAGGTCCCAGCTGCTCCTCCCCTATTACTATCAGGGCTCCCATTAGAGGCAACATATCCTACTCTGATTAAAACGTTTCCTACCCAAGACTTACACCAGCCTCAGCCTGCCAATTTCAAAAGACACGCTCTTGATTTATACCAAAGTGAATGAGAGGAGGAGACGATTAAGAGCTGAAAAAAAGGCAAAACAAGGATGGGGAGAAAATTTCAGAAAGACTCAGTCCTTGAGCTGCAGGACCATCATTCAGACCAATGAGCATTGGTCCTAAAAGGTGATTTATTATCTTAGTCATCTACTATTTTCCATAAAGAGAAAGTTGTTTTTGTGCTTTGTAAAGAAACATGCTCCATTCTCAGACTAATATCAAGCTTCCAGGATTAGCTATTGTACAATTAGGTGTGATCCACATTCATAGCTGCACCATTTCCAAAGCACTGCAAAGGGCAAAAAGGATGTAATGAATACACAGAAACTGTGTTTACAGTTAAGAGCAACCATCCTATTTGCCCTTCTTTTTGTTACAAGATTTCAATATAATATTAACACGCATCCGTTGTGCTCCTCTACACTGCTCAGTCTTGATTGATGATTCTTGTAAATATTTGTTTAGCAATTAATCATCTGTCTCCTTCTTTTGGACTTTACTGAAAGCATCTTGATCACAAAACAAAACAATGTCATAAAGAATATTATGATTGCCTCCAAATAGAGGAGAAAAACCAAAAACACCCAATAACTAACCTACTTTGGAATTCTGCAGCTCCAAGGTCTGTGGCATTGATACATGGCAGTGAGCAACCACCTCCTCCCAAGCAAGGGCTCAAAATAGATACCTTAAGTATCAAGAGTGATGGTTTAAATAGGATGATATGGATTATTGATCAGTGATGTTATAGAACATTAGTTACTGGTACTACAGAGTGGGTGATTGTTTGTGATTTGGGTTGTTGTTTTGTTTTCTTTTTTATGTACCACAGCTAACTATTTCCCCTCACTCTTTTCTCCTTAATGGAAAAAAAACCAAAACAAAACAACATCCAAGAGTAACAAGGTACATTTGACCAGGGTGATATCTACTTGTCAGGTAATAAATTCCCTATGGAAATCAAGGGAAACTTACAGCTTTGAAGCTCTATGCTCATACTGGAAAAATAAACAAACAAACAAACAAACAAACAACAACACTGAGAAGGAAAAAAACCTGGTTGCTGTCTTTATTTTAAAATCTAGTTTTTTAATCTCCTTCTTTACACGCTACTGAGCAACACTGCCCGCAGCATCCAAGGACATCCCTGCCCTAGGAAACACACTTCCTAGTCTAAACCAGACAAAAAAAATCACTCTGACACCCTATGGCTTGGAGTAAAACAGCATGAACCTGGTAAGAACTCAAGTTGATGAGATGTTTTGTGTTGCACCAAACTTGAGATCAGAGCACAAAAGTCCTTCCACAATTGAAGTGACACATTCTTATTTAGTCACATAAGCATCACCAAAGGAAACCACATTTACCTGCTTAAACCGTTCCACTCCCTTGCAAGCAAGGCCTTTCCTACACTCCTCCTCCTTGCAATTCAACCATAGCATA
The DNA here is from genome assembly GCF_000747805.2 of Chaetura pelagica. Lineage (NCBI taxonomy): Eukaryota > Metazoa > Chordata > Aves > Apodiformes > Apodidae > Chaetura > Chaetura pelagica. The sequence continues at coordinate 479,939 of NW_009952259.1, forward strand.
TGGTGTATGTAGATATTGACACTCTGCTCCCAACGATACCACAGATCCAGCCCCTGTAGCTGTCCTCAACTGGTAAACTGGCTTTTGCCAGCCCCATTACTGCTGCTCTCTTGGCAGAGCTTCCCACGGCTGGGGAGAAAACGTGCTTCTGTTCCATGTGCTGCCAAGCAAGGATGCCAATCTTTGGACACCAGCCTTTGGCATCAGGCCAGAGGGATGCTTTCTACTGTTCTATGCTTTATGGACTTGAATAGCAAGAGACTAGGAACTGTGAAAACACAATACTGGTATCTACTGCAGAAATAGGCATCAGTCTGCCACACAGAAGTGAAACAACCTCAGAGTAGAAATCAGATTTTTAGAAAGAGCAAGGTGAGTGGGGGAAAAACAAGAAAATAATCTAACAGGAAATCAAAATATAAAATTTATCTAGAGAAATAAATGCAACTCACTACTAAATACATGCACTTGAAGTAAATTAAGAGACAAACATTGCTGCACCATCTTTAAGAACTGAAATATTACTAGTGCCTCACATGTGTGGAACAGAAGCAGGGACCTGCAGGTTTGGCATCTCTTTTCCGAGCTGGGGAATTACTATCTGAAACCTCCGAGAGAAGCTGTGACATCTGCCTTTTAAGCAGCTCCTAAGGTGGTCCCCATAAGCAGGCAGCATTTTCTGAGCAGAAATGTCTGACATTTCTTCCCTCTATCCCGTATATATGGCCACACTTGAAGCTTAAACCATTTCCCCAGATCTACTTCATCCATCAGATAAACTGTTCATTACTTGACTGTAAGGAAAATTAACTTACGGCAAAGTAGATAATTCAGGTTGGATTAATTATACTTCCCAGGGCAGCCAGGCACAGACACAAAGGGAAGAGTAACCTTTTCAGAACAAGCAGAAGATCAGCAGTGACACAGCCTGCTACACCCCGATACTATCCTGTGCACATGTAACAACAGTCTGTGCCTGTCTGGCACATTTAGCAGGATAAATCTGGCATATGTTTTACTGTGAATAATTAAGACAAACACACAGAACTCTGTTATTTCAAGGTAGCTTTCATTAGGACACACATATTGATTTTCCTTTTTAGCCAAAGATTTTTAGTTGTAGAGAAATGTGTCCATGGAAGGGAAGAAAATCCACAGAAAAACCTGGGGATTGTCTGATTTCCTCTTTGGTTACGTTACGATTGAGTCTCCCAATTTTAATTGCAAGTCATGTCATCTCTAGAGGGTTCAGAAAATAATTTTAATAATATTAATAATAATAATAACTAATAATAATCCTGAGAACACACCAGAAGCGACAGCTGTCTTCCATTAGGTGTAACTGTAGAGGAAACTTTCTTGGAAGTGAGGTGTAACCGAAGGCTTCTGTAGCAATGTTTAAGCACTTGGGCAAAAGAAAATCAGTTCATACCAGAACAGTGGTTAGAAAGTTGGTCAAATACCCAATTCAAGGAAAGCAGGTTGTACAACCCCACCATAAAAAGGGAGAAACAAACAAGATTGAGCCAGTCTTGTAGGTGGGGTGTGGTACCAGGTAAACAGGGGTGGGACATCAGGTGGTAATCTTACGTGTCCCCACCTAGCCAGGGGAGAAACAAGCAAGGGATAATTCTGTTAGGATTAGAGAATAAAAATTGGGCTAAGTGCCCACCCAGTGGGTCTACTTTGTGGGTTGCCAGCTTTTGCAAGAACATAAATTAAATGTGCCGCACTGAGGAGTCTGAGCCTTTGCTGTCACCTCTTGTGGTGTTGCTCACGCTCCTGGCACCAACTCAGACCCCGAAGACAAAAACAGGACTTCTGTGATTCACAATTCAAAAGACAAATGGAAAGACCTCTAGATGTTTCAGTGTTTTTTGTTTTTGTTTTAAATAACATTACAGTACCATGTGGTAGTCTTGAAGATAGTGAGATATAACCCATGCTATGAACAGTCATATTAAAAAAACCTATTACCTTTTTTGGCACGAAGGCCACCAAGGGAGCAAAACTCACAGGGAGCTACAGAAGCCCTCAGTTGCTCCTTCCTGCTCCTGATTTTCCTTTTTAGCCAAAGATTTTTAGTTGTAGAGAAATGTGTCCATGGAAGGGAAGAAAATCCACAGAAAAACCTGGGGATTGTCTGATTTCCTCTTTGGTTACGTTACGATTGAGTCTCCCAATTTTAATTGCAAGTCATGTCATATCTAGAGGGTTCAGAAAATAATTTTAATAATATTAATAATAATAATAACTAATAATAATCCTGAGAACACACCAGAAGCGACAGCTGTCTTCCATTAGGTGTAACTGTAGAGGAAACTTTCTTGGAAGTGAGGTGTAACCGAAGGCTTCTGTAGCAATGTTTAAGCACTTGGGCAAAAGAAAATCAGTTCATACCAGAACAGTGGTTAGAAAGTTGGTCAAATACCCAATTCAAGGAAAGCAGGTTGTACAACCCCACCATAAAAAGGGAGAAACAAACAAGATTGAGCCAGTCTTGTAGGTGGGGTGTGGTACCAGGTAAACAGGGGTGGGACATCAGGTGGTAATCTTACGTGTCCCCACCTAGCCAGGGGAGAAACAAGCAAGGGATAATTCTGTTAGGATTAGAGAATAAAAATTGGGCTAAGTGCCCACCCAGTGGGTCTACTTTGTGGGTTGCCAGCTTTTGCAAGAACATAAATTAAATGTGCCGCACTGAGGAGTCTGAGCCTTTGCTGTCACCTCTTGTGGTGTTGCTCACGCTCCTGGCACCAACTCAGACCCCGAAGACAAAAACAGGACTTCTGTGATTCACAATTCAAAAGACAAATGGAAAGACCTCTAGATGTTTCAGTGTTTTTTGTTTTTGTTTTAAATAACATTACAGTACCATGTGGTAGTCTTGAAGATAGTGAGATATAACCCATGCTATGAACAGTCATATTAAAAAAACCTATTACCTTTTTTGGCACGAAGGCCACCAAGGGAGCAAAACTCACAGGGAGCTACAGAAGCCCTCAGTTGCTCCTTCCTGCTCCTCCCATCCTTTGAACACCAACATTCACGTGGACAGGCTGAGAACAAAGACCAGTTCCCATATGTCGCCAAAGGGTGGCTTGTGTCCACACAAGGGAGGTGGCAGCCAGCCCAGCAGCAGCCACAAAAAGCCCAGCAGCAGGACAGGGCAGAAGCACATCCACCAGTGCCAGCCACAACAGCAGCACACATTTTGCTGTATCCTGGGGATTCTTCCTTGGAAATTCAGGGATCAGTTTTCAAGTGCCCCCTTAGCTTCCATTTACACAAATTTAAAAAATCCTTCCAGGCCTAGGCTGGACAAAAAAAAATGTTTGACACAAACAAGCCTATTTATAAAGGGATTACAAAACCAACTTAGAGCCAGAAGCATCAAAGCCTGACCAGGACCAACCACCATAACTACAACCAAGTTGGAAGAAAGCAATTTAATTAAACCGGTTTAATAGAGAAAAGTGATGATAGGAGAGACATAATTTGGGAAAGAAACATGTGGAGCTTATGCATAATGTTTTCTTTTTACACCAAAAGTTTGCAGTTCCAGGTACTTCTAACTCGAGATCTTGCAGCACCACTGCCAGTTACAGCTGAGTTTGGAAAGCCTTTAATGTGCCATTCCAGACAGCTGTGGTGAAACTGATGAGTTACAAGTCAGGGTTGGTGTCTAATCAGCATAATTAATCTAATTTAATGATTAAGCCAAGGAGAGAAGAGCTCCTTTAGGCACAGGTTAAATAGTACATGAGTCATTGCTTGGCAGTGATTAGTTTGAAAATGCAAGTTGTGGTTTGTTGGTAGATTTGGACTAAGTATAGAATGGTACCACACAAACTATTAGGTGCTAGGGCACACACTGTAGGCAGTCTTTCTCTGACCACCAGAAACCAAGGTAGTACTGTCACTAAAACCATCTGATAATTTGTCAAACATGAAGAATTCTTGGGACACGACACCCAAGCTACAAGTGTACCCCAAACTCTGATGTAGGTCAGTTCTCTTGCAGGTATAACCACAAGGGCTCTTTGCAGACAGCTTTATACATCATACCACATTTTGAGCCTTTGTAATCATTGATTCCCTCCCATGGAATTACCATAAAAATGCTCTCCATGCCCATTCAAAAGGCACAGCTAATACAGTGCCAGGACCCATTCTTCAAGTGTCTGCTGCCTGAAGTCTCCAAAGCAGTTCTCCTGGTTTCTCCACACAGAAATTTCAGAAATCCCTTATGCAACTTCAGAGCTGCATCTCACCAAATATGGTCCAATTTCAGCAGACTACAAACAAGGTGTTTAAGCATTGCCATACATTCCTATAAATTGAAGGCAGCAAAAGCTAGCACAGCCTCCAAAGGAAGCAGCCTACCTTTGAGGATACTGTGGTACATTTTCTGCTACCTTCATGCCTTTTCCTTTTCTGCATTATGTGGCTGAACAGGAATTGGGATGGTGGAATATACCCAGGGTAAAAACATTTTGAGGTAAGCAAGATTAATTTTAAGTTTATGCAAGTTTAGAGTATACGAAATTTCACCTGCTTCTTCCAGAAGCATAAGACACTGGTGGAAGAAGACACTAAGTCATGTCACATCTGACATCAGAGATTTGTCCAGCCTGATTTCAAGCAGCTGTTTGCCAAGTAAGTCCATTGCCACAGCACTGGAAACACACATGGTCTACTAAACGATTCCTAGTAATTCCTGGTAAAGTGTCACTCCACAGATTTAGCAGGCTGCCTGTACACTTAGCTGCCGTGAAAATAATTGCTGCAGTAGTGATTTATCCCCTTAGACCTGATCTAAACCAAATGGAGCTCGCCTGCAGCATCCAGAGAACTTTGGACAAGAGTATTTACAGCTATCACTAGCAAATGTCTTACTGCTGATAGAAAAGCCATCTTCTGTTTCATCTTCAGAGAGCTAACATGCAGCATATTTCATTTTTATTTCTTAGCTTCCACTAGAAGAGACACAAATGTTGAAACTCTTCAATAATCTATCGTCATACAGCATGCAACTAGGGAGAGAACTCTCCCCATTCTATTCAGATCAAAACCAGTTACTACTCCTGTTACAAAATCAATCACAGCTCACATCTGTATCAACTCTTAAGGCAGGAATGTGCTTATCAAATTCTTCAGACATCTCTGCTGAGTTGCATGATTGCTACTGTGCAAAGCAGCATTGAGGCAAGTCAAACAAAAATCTATTGAAGATTTATGTTGGCCATTACCAGAGGTCAGGACAGCTGCAGAGCCCCCCAGGAAATAGACCCCATGTGTTGCTGCACATTGCATATGAAGATGCAAAGGGCTGTTTCAGATTTCCTGCATACCTCCAAAGAGAGGACCAGAAATTCTCAGAATGAGCTAAAATTAAGACTTCTCCCTTAGTTACTTTAGGGTTTTTTCCCCTCAGCTGTAAATTTTCTACTGAAAATGTAAATGTTGTTTTGGTTTGTTTTTTTTAATAGTTCAAATTAAGTCAATAGTAGCACAAAAATATTAACAAGGACAGTGCAGGGAGGGGAAAAGTTCTGCAGTAGATAGAAGGTCTGTTCTAGCCCAAATCACAGTGTTACTGTAAAGAAAACATTAATGAGTGATGTGGGCAAGTGCTTTCAGAAAAGTCATTACCAGTTACAATCTTTGTTTTTTCCAGCATCGTGGTGGGCAGCATTATTACAGTGGACAAGGAATATATGCTTGTATATAACATACTACTTTTCACCCATGAAAGAAAACTCTCACCAGGTCATGATATAGGCCAACTGTTAGGCTCACACTAACAGGTTTCCACCAGCACTGAAAAGTCAGCTAGTGCAGAAATGCTGCTCTCAGGGCCTGGCAATCCATTGCCCTTCCTTCATCTCCCACAATGCATCAATGACAAAAACAAACATGCCTTCCTGCACACACACTCTAAATCAGTAATATTTTCAGTTTAAGTTGTCATACACTTGGAAGTTTTCCTACAAGGTCACATAAGCGTTATCAGGGTACCTCTAAGAACAAACTCATCCCAAAGACAGAACATGTAACTCCAGCAATTACTATGGAAAACTGCATAAGGAAGAATTGCAACAATCTGCCAACACTCAGATTGCTGTGCTGCAAAATATGTGACTCTGAGAAGTCCATGTTAAGAGGACCTGTGCTCAATGGGGCAGTTTGAAAGCATTTTTAAGTGAGACCATGCAGCTGTGCCTTTCCCGTCCAAGCATAGCCAGAGCTAGACCAGAGCTAATGTGGAGCACTTAGTGAATAAACATGAGAATAAAGGATTATAACTGGCGTTGAACTCAGGCAAAACAAGCAGGGAAGTATGAACAGGAACCCGTGGCAGGCATGAGAATTAAGTCAGAGCATCAGGGCTGCTGCTGTTGACAGGCAACCCGAAGGATTAACAGCAAGCAAGAGGACAGTTACAGACTGCAGCCAGAACAGCAGAGACCACAGAATATTCTCCAAAAGCTACATAGGAACCAATTTCTAAATAAGATCCTCCACCCCCTGCAGATCAGACTGATGAGCAGTTTCACCACAGTTAGCCCTGTATCACTGGAAAATCTCTCAAGACACAAACAACCCCTTTATTTAGACAGCCCCCCCGCCTCACCCTTGCCCAGCAGCTCCCCAGTGTTTGTTATCTGGCTATTAGAAATGTTTTCATCTCTTCTAATGGCTTATTATTATTGTTGTTGTTATTATTAACATTAATATTTTGCATTGTCTTGTTTTATTGATAAGAGATGAGGGGAAAGAAGACAGCAGCAATGGAAGTTTCAAAATCCCCACCCTGATTCCAGAGAATCCAGGAAAATTAGTGCCTCTGTGTTTGTGTCATCATTATACTCTCAGTATGTGCAAGAATCTGCTCTGCAAGGAGGACTGCAAGAAGATACAGCTCTCAACTGGTTGTACAGAGTCTTGAAATCCTAAAAAGGATTTTTGGAACAAGAGCCAAGGAAATGAAATAGGAAAACAGCAGGACCAGCTGCGGGGGACAAGTACGAAGGAAGATGATTGTTTCAGCTTGAGGAAATAATAAAGATTAATGGCAAAAGAGGAAAAAATAAAAATAGTTTGTCACTCGTAACTCACACAAAGCCATGTCAGAGGATCCAGAGTCATTAAACACATTTCCAGTGTAAAGGGACTATGCAAGAGACAGTGGTGGATTCCAGGCTTAGAGGCTGAAGGGTCATGGATGGGGAAAGGCAGCTGAAGCACCTCCATGTGCTTCTCCTTCCTGGGGAGCACTGCCTTTGATTACACAAAGCACAAGGCATAAGCAAGCTTTGGAGGGTTTTTTTTTATGCAATTACATTTTTAAAAAAAACAAAACAAAAAACAAAAACCTCATAGGTACAAATAGGGAATGACTATGGTGTTTTCGAAACTTTTTACTTTTTTTAAACTTACTGGGATTTGAATGCCAGCAGTTAGACAATAAACAGCTGCCTCACTACAAGAGCAATAACAGTAACAACCATTTCCATTTGGTGAGATGAAGTGCAATGCACACCAGAAAAATAACTTAATTTGTCAGAGCTAATATTTATCCAAGGTAACAAGTAACTTACTTTGTTGACTGCAAATGTCTGGAGTCCTAGGTAGAATGTGAATGAAGTATAAAGCTCCTTCCAGCATCAAGAAAGGTTTGGTGAAAACGACCAAATGGAAGGAAATTCAGACCTTACAAACTGAATGGGAAAGTGAAACAATTGTTTCACAGCCCACTACAGGGCTTTGTCATTCCTCCATCTGAATTATCTTGGTAATCTCTGCAGTTACCGTTAAAAAATAATCCATGTGCCTTTCTTCTAAACAATTTCTCAAGTTTTCTGATACAGTTCAGCCCCATGCAATCAAGAGACTATCAACTCTCATTTGATCTTGCCTGCATAACGTAACTTGCAGTTTGCCTTGTGACCATTACCTGCAGTTCTACTCTGTCAGCACAGAAGAGGTTAGGGTTTAAAATTAACAACCTCACTTAAATTGTTGGGCTGTGAATATAGACAGGCAAGTTATATTATGGTTCAATAGTTGCAATGTCTAGTGTCCATTTGAACTTTGATTGAAGCAAGACCAATACTTGTGAAAAAAACTTCTGTCCTGTTGAAAGCAGCTGCAAACAAGCACTACTTTTGGTTGTTATTGCACAGACACAGTTTTGTCTCAGATCTAGGGATGAAGGTGTTTGGTTTCTGACACTGACTGGTTTTAAATCATTTGCCTTTTCTAGTGCACATTGATTAATTTACCCATGCACATACCTTTCTTTTAGAACAGGACTGCTGCAACACTGAAGCAATTTCTGCTTGTTATATGGTTTCACATCCTTGTATAATCCCCCCCAACGTCTACGGGTCCCACTAATTACTGTTACCTTATGGATTTGTGTAGAACATAAATGAATCCTGTCATCCAAACAACAACCAAACAGCTGGGGCAAAGACAACAATAGCTTAAGTCCCTTATTGTCAATTTTCCACTTCATTGGATTTGATACCATAAGCCAGTAGCAGCTCCCTGAAACCAAACAGGGTCATGCAGGTGCAAGCCTGTATTGAATACAACATATGCAAAGGTCATACGACTTAACTTGTCCCATTCCTTCTCAATTTGACACAAGCTGTTGTACTATTTCTTACTCCCTTTTTTTTTTTTTTAAATAAAAAATGGACGCCTTCGATTCCTGCAGTCTTGAAGGATTTCCAGTCATCAGATGTGGCATATCTGAAAATATGCTTGGCTTTATGCATGTGTTTACAGGCGTTAAAACAGAAGAATATCTTCGTTTGGAGACTACATCATATTTGTTATTTATAGACCTGTATGCATAGCATGTACTGCATGAGAAGCTGAATCACACAATACATATTTAACATCAAATTACTTACTTTAGCTCAACTGCTACCTCCACTAAAACAAAGTAACACATGAAAATTACCATTCTCTCCCTTTAAAGCTGCATTCATGTTATTATCCTTCAGGTGAAACAGGTGTACGAAGTTTAGGACACATTTTTGCTGAATGTATTCAAATTATAACCAACCTTTGCAAGTCCATGAAATAAATTCTTCAGATACCTGCAGGTTTACTTAAAAATCCTTCTTTAAAAGCTATTTCATAAAGAAAAACATCCCTACTCACACTTGCACTTTAAAATGTCACAGGTTCAGCAGTTCAACTGATTTCTTCGGTGTCTACTCGGTTTTCAGACTTTTACACACATATGCACACCACATAATTGTAGATACAATACTTCCCCTTATTATTTAATCCCCTGAAGCTATAACTGAAAAATGCTAATATTACCTTGCATGCTTGAAGCAGCTTGTTAAAGAAAGGCAATTTTCTCATGTGTCAAAAGATTCCAGTCCCATGAGATCCTCCGGTTAATTCATAAAGTAATTTAAGCATAATTAAAGCAAAACTGTGTCTTACCCAACCATCATGTTTTGCAAGACAGATTCAGCTAAAAAATTATTAAAAAAAAATAAATCTACATTGCCAGCAGAATGAGAGTAAAAGCACATTACAGGAGATGAGGGTATTAAAAGTTAGAGGCTGTCTCTCTGCTATAATAGTGAATTTCTGCAGGTCCAGGTTCCTCTCCAGCCCCTGGTGAGCCCATCGGTAGGTGGGTCATACTCTTCTGTACAGGACAGATGCCTTTTTTTGCATTTCTCCTTCTTAAATACCACTTCCTTTAGGAACTCACTCCTCAATAATCACAGCAACACAAAAGCACAGCTTTTGCTATTTGCCCACACACAGCCATCAGAAAACAACACAGACATTTCTTTCCTGATGAGTTATATTTAGCCACAAAAACAACCACATAGCCAATGATGACATAAAAATTAAAGATAACTGGAATCAGACCCTGTACCTAATGTCTATTTTCTGGATGGATTGAATAAGCAATAAATCCAGCATGCTACACAGCAAGTGCCTGCTTCCAAGTTAAACCACAACATTTTGTGAAGGAAACAGAGTAAGTCTTTTATGTTTGGACTTGGTTTGATTTTTTAATTACTGAAAACTGAGATGTATATCAAACACAGTAATTGCTATAATCTAGTTTATAGAAATTGTTAGGGGTCAGGAATACTATGCCTAAAACATCATGTTACTGAGATTAAAATTTTCCCTCACTAGTAGCTGGAGAGCTCGGGTGCCTCAAGACTACATTAGAGTCCAATAGAAGTAGGTTCAAATGGAAATGGAGCAGTCAGAAAATAAGGGCTAGATAAGAAAATTCTCATTAATTCTGACACACATGTTGCAAGGGGGGGAAAAACACACACATAAAAATGAAACCAGGAAAACACACCAAAAAAGCACTGTCTTACTGTGTTTGAACAAAAAAAAAGAGCTATATCAGATAGAATAAATCCCTACACTCACTACTAGAAAGTCCTTAATAGAGAAGCAGCAGCACAAGAACAACTATTATATTCCAAAGCACTTATTAAAACACTTTTTTACTAATTTTTTTTTGCAACAACCCAAACCTCAAAGCTCAAAACACAAACAACTCAACACTCTGTGGCTGTGGCACCCATAGTTGTGTCCCACTTAGATGAACTGAGTTTATGGCAAGCAGTGACAAGACAAGGTCACCATGCCTTACAAATTGGAGCTGAACATGAAGCCCACCAGCCTCTTGAGACCAGCTCTTCAGGGGTGGTCATGTCAGACATCCCATTATTTTCAAAACCTCTCAACAGCAGGCTGTGATATCCACACAGGTCATGTACCTGACACTCCAGAGATACTCCACGTTTTCAAAATCCACAAACAGCCCAAAACTTGCTAAAAAAAACTTCTACAGTATCACACCAATTACTTTAATTCACAAATAAGACATATGCCCAGCTTTAAGTAATCATTTATTCCTTGCTAGTACATGCAGGAGTGAGGGAGGTTTGGAAGGGGTCTTGGGCTTTCTAAACAGATGTTTAAGATTCCCAAGCCATTCTCCAAGTAAGGAACACCAATACAAGTTACTAGGGCTGCAAACTACAGAAAGGCCTTATTGAGATCGAGAGCAGCTCAGGACTTGGAGAATATGTGGTGGTTTCTTCAAGAATAGGATGTGCTTCCTACTTCTGACAATCCAACTTCTATATTCCACAAACACCAAGATCTTGAAAGGTTTAGTTCACAAAGAATAAACTACCATAGAAGAGTTACACAAGGTACCCCTGCTGTGTCCACAAGGTTACACTTGCACAGACCAGGATATTTCTGATATGCACCTCAGTGAAAACACTTTTCACTTTCTAGGTCTTTTCTTATTTTTTTTAAAAGAAAATACATTGAAACAGAACAAAAAGCCCTGCCATTGTTACAGCTCAGAAGCATTATTACAATCCAAACCAGGAGGTCTCCCCCTCTTCGAAGATTTCATTATACATTAGTTTTTAACCATGACTTTCAAAGTCTTACACAGAAGGCCAACAAGAACCAGAGTGAGTGTACTGTTCAGAAAGTTATTCAAATTCTACTTGATTTTTACTGCAAGGTTCAGAAAGCACGTTTCAAGCACCCTTTAGAACTCTTCAGGAAACAAAGTACTGTGGTTATACCACCTGTGCCATCTGCGGGGCTACTTTCAGGCTGATGACAACATTTATGAGAAACACAGTTGAAATATTTCTCATTACCACCTCATGTAGCACTAAGGTGATACTTAGAGTTAACGGATGGTGGCAAGCAGACACAAGGGACGTAAGGTCTCCAGCAGATTTGCTGACACTGTCACTGACCCACCTGTAAATGTTCTAAAGGAGGATCAGTTCCCCATGGGAGATTATTAGCAGTCTACTACACTTGAGGGTTTAACAAATCACTGTCAGGATATTCTTAAAGACATTCATCTTATTTTTGTTGATGTTTCTTCCATGTATTACTTAATAATCCAAATCCATCTTGAAGAACTGCTCTAATCAGTCTGTCCTGCCACTAGCAAGTATAATACTGCATCCATCCCAGCTCCTCCAAAGACATTTTAGCCCAACATGTACGTTTTCTGCATTACTGAACAAGGACAGAAACAAGCTCTGCTTACCTTAAGAAAGGAAACACACAATTCTCCATCCGGACCACAAATGTTTTGTTTTAACAAATGTTCTCTTTCAGATCAAGGTCACTAATTACAAGTTAAAGATCCCAATCTGCCTGACTGGTAGATCTGTTAAATCAATCGATAATTTATTAACATTGATTTTGGACCCTGACATGCTTTAAAGGGCACTGAGCATCTCTTACTTCTCACAGTGCATTTTTTACAGAAGCCAGGAATAAAGTTGACATCCATGACAGACCTACCTTACCAGGTGCTTGCAGAGGAGAAAAATTGAACACAGAAAGCAGGGAATAAAGCAGAGTTACCTCCATGATTTACAGCATGAAAAGGCAAGAAGCCAGTCCCAGCTCTGACATGTTGTTTAGCCAATGCACACAGGATTATTATGTTTTTTTCCAAATTGTAATAGCACAGCATAATTAATCTTAACACACTTAGGTGGGAATTACAGGTTTTTGTATGTTCCAAGCTACAGGACAGTCATCTCCTTCCCTTCAGAAGAGAAAATTTTAAGCCTAACCATGACCTTATAAAGTTATGTTGATGTGATAGCCCTGCTTCACCTAAAGCACTAATCCCACAATGTTCAATGCAAAACCACCAGGTTATTATTACTACAATAACATGCTAGAGTAATAAGCCACTGTCACCTTATTCACAATCAGGCACACTAAATTGAATTATGGCTCAAGGGTATCCTTGCCACTGACTTGGGAGGGGACAGGGCTGAGCTGCCTGCATCTGCAGGGCAGAATCTTAGAATGGTTTGGGTTTAGACCAAAATATATCCCAGCCAAGCATCTCAGAGTATGTCATGATACACAGAAGCACAGGAAAGTTGTTGTTATGGTGTGTATATTGCCTGCTGGGAACCAATGTGCAGAAGGATAAAGCACATGGTTCTGTCACAAAAGGAGTCTGTGACAGAAGTAAGAAATGCACTCAGATGCTCTAAACCCCAATCCAAACCCTAATGCTGACGAAGCACTCCAGGACAGATGTGGAGTTTCTTACATCAAACAGATAACAAGGTTTGAGAAGGGAAAATGAGATATTTTCATGTAAAACAAGGATCCATAGAGGCTAAGCAACTCAGCTGAACTCAGCAATTGAGGGTCTAATCAAAGGATTCATTGATCAAAGGGTTAATGAACTGAACAGTCCAAATGCTTAATAGAATCTAGTTTAAAAAGCTGAGTGATGTCCATTTTTTATCATTATAGAACATCATTAATATAGTTGTCATATTTAATGTCATGTTACACAATGTTTCTTAAGAAAATTTTACATTTAGGTACAATTTCTACCCTGAGTTTTGGTCCCAGCCTAAAAGCCTGAAGAGCAGAGCTTGGAGTCAGACATGAAGGTAGCACATGTTTACAGAAACTGGTTCCTCTCAGCTGAAGCTGAACTCAGCAAAAACGGCATCACTTCATTTTCTGTAACTTACTATAATGATACTTGCATGTGACAATGTCTCATATTTTTCTATATAAAAGGCAATATGACAAAGTGTAAGAAACCTATAAACAAATCCTTAAGTGCACGAGACTTCACAGTGACCCCTACATACCAGGGCCAGCTTTGGAGACTCAACTTTTAGCATCTCATTTATGAAATATAAGTAATGAGAAAAAGGAGAATCCCTAGTAGCACTGTAACTGTTTACAAGCACCATGTCACAAATAAAAAATCATAAGCAAATGCCTCTCTCAAGAAGAGTTTCTCATGAGTATTTGAAAGATACATTGAGAAGATCTGACATCTCTGGATAAAGATTCAGATTTAAAGATTTAGTTACAAATGTATTTTATTTCTGTTAACCTGAATCTAGACTACTGCCATCAAAACTGGCTTTTGGTCTATATTTGGGAAGCATCAACAAGTCCCACAGCAGCCACGCACCATTGAACACCCTGGGACAATTTTGGAGTTCGGTTTATGCAGAGCAAGAGTAAGATTAATTTTGCACATACAACAAGCCAATGACATCTGTGTAATAAATGAGTATCTAGTAGTGACTTCATGGTTGCAGTTGCCAAAGTACTTTATTAAAATTAAAGTATACAAGCAGGAACCTGTGGATCAATGGAGTGACTAAATCTCCAGCTTACAACAGAGCACACGCCTGCAAAATTATCATCATCTCCTTGATAGGATCCAAGCCCGTTAAGTCCACAGATCTGTGAAACACCCATGCTACAAAGAGCATCAACTTCAGGACAAGAATTATGACTCTAAAATTACATAATTAAAAAAAATAAAATAAATAAGTGTGCATCCACATGCACAGAACTCCTTTGCAGTCACAATCCCAAATCCCTGCTTAGTATTCAACAGCTTCTCCCTCACATTTGCACTCACATTTCTGCAAACATAAATCTGATTTTCCAGATTTCCCTCCTAATCCTAAAGGAAAATCTAGTTCTGGTAACAACAGAATGTCACTCAATTTAATCATCCTGTAACTTTACAACCTGAGGGACCTCCAGGACCCATGTGTGGCAGCCTTCATCTTTGATTAGTGCTCCTTTATCCAAAAAACACCGAACTTGCCACTATTTTTAGAATCCTGTGTTCCAAAAAAATCAAGCCTGCCCCAGAAGTGGCAACCTGGCCATCCTCTCTCCATTCAAACCCACGTGCCATAGGCTACTCCAAGTGAATTGGATACCTCACCTATATAATCCACTCTAGATCCATATGGATCTAGAACCATACAAAACTTCAGGATGGATGTTATAACATGCCCTGTTTAGCAGCGTAAATGCCAGGCTGAACTGGAAGACGAGCAACAGCTGCCAATTCTCCTCAAAGAGTGGCACTAAATCAATATTTGGGGATTACCCTGCTGCTCCTCACAAGGGAAAAAGAAAAGAAAAAAAAAAAAAAAAAAAACTGATGCAAAAATATGTTTGTGTGAAGATTGCAGTATTCCAGGGCTGACTTATACCTTAAAAATAACAACTCATTTCTATAAGGCAGCACTTTGAGACCTTAAAGGTCTTTTGTTTACTGCTTGCAGAGGACTGAGAAGCATTTGGAGGGGAGGAAAATTACCCTTAAGAAATGCTGCTGTACCAGTTGGGACTTTTCCAAGGGGTTCTGTAATTATCCCTGCACTGAACCTTGCTGAATTCTTATTATCTGCACATTGGTTTGCACTGATGTTTCTGCTGACAATATAAAAGCAATTGGGGTTTCAGAAGTGAAACAGAGAACCTAATTTAGCCCCAAAGACTTTTATTACTGATTATGATATGCAAAAATGAGAAAACACAGCTTGACATTCAGAACATATTGCAGCTTTGCTCAATTGGCAGTATCTGAAACATTTTTTCCTAATTTGCAATCACAGATGTCATCTTTAGTAAAATTCCAGTGGTATTTTTACTAATAAGTTCCAATTATTATTAAAGTAATTGTCCTCTACCAACAGTTTTCTTCAAAATTCCTTCAATGATGAGGCTTTTCCTGATCTCCATGTAAGACAAAGACACAATACAAACAAGACAGCACGAAGGTTACTGAGACCAGTTCCAAATGTACATTTATTCCAAGGTCTCCAGATGTTAAAAACCACTAAACCCTGCTAGAGTGAACTTATGTTGGCAGATATGATAACCAATTCAAATTTTTTTTCTTATTTTTTATCAGAAAATAAATGTGAGAGGTTTTTTTTAATTTAAAAAATTAGCTGGAGTTTTATAACACGTCCATTAAATTAGTTTTGTACACACAGCCAAAGCAGCTAATGAAAGGATGGCCACCTTCCTACTGGAATACAAGATGAAGCACAGCTACCCACACTTGTGCCCAGAGCCTTGCAGCAGTTTAGGAAGCCCTGATCCATAGAGCAGTGCACTGGAGCATCCCCTAACCACAGGGTTAACTTCATCTGGAAGTGATCCCAGTGCCAGGTGAAGAACTCCCTATTCCTAAGAAAAGGTTTTTTAACAAGCATAGGAGCAGGCTCTTATTCAGCTGGTGTTTTCCAACCATTCCCAAGATAGATGCCCAAGCATTTGCAAACATTTATCTGCAGAGCCCCAGGTGGGTGGCTGCAGCCTGGACTCCACCTCACAGAGGGCCCATGTCCACCTGCAAGTGCTCAGGTAATGTTTTTTACCTTAGAAAGGTCTGTGTGAGGATGTTGTGCTTCAAAAGCTACCCCTCATTATTTGGATAAAAGCTGCTTGCAGGGGATAGGTGCTGAAATTATCCTTCTTAGTATGCTGTTGAGTATTTTGTTATGGATCACACCATCTGTCCAAGCTTGTGAATGCAAATGAAGCTATCAATTTTAAAATATAAACTTAAAAATATGCATGTGATATTAAAAACCCCAGACAAGCACCTTCCTCTGCACACTTATTATTTGCAAACTCCATTGAAAATGACAGATTATTTCAAAAGCATCTTTCAAGTTCCTAAAAAAACCCCCATTATTTCTAGCTTCACCAGTCTTTGTATGAAAACAATACTTCTGGCTTTACCATCTGAATATTAACAGATACAGTACAAAGTATTTTGTTGATATTAATGTGCTTAAAGCTTATTACACTGAGTTAATTAAAATTTGAATAAGGTAAAATCTGGAAATTCTGCATGTCTAATTTGTTCCCTAAAGCAACTTGGGTAATAACACACAGCTCTAAGAGCATTAGGCTATCACAATGCAGCATATGATTCCCTTCCAGCTCCATTCATTTTGCAGAGAAATGGGAAAAGCTGCATGGCTTTGTGGACAAAATATTAGCTTGTCATCTCTAGGGAAATGGTTCATCAAAGCATTTTGGCTCCAGCCAGATTACATCTCAGTCTGCTTCTCTCAGGATCTACGGGCATGCAGGAAGACCATGGAAGGGATGTCCCATTTGGGACAGCTGAGCCACCCTTCAGCCTGCATTTTTGAGGTGCAGTTCAAAGCCATTAGCAGTTTACTACAGCAGCAATTTAAAAGGTGCTGTCAGAGGGAAGGCATGTACAGCAATTCCATTTCTATAGCATGCAGCCTGGAATGCAAGCTTCAGGAAGCACTACAACATCACTCTCCTCTCCAAAAGGTCTAGTGATGCAACAGGCAAGAGCAGAAGATCACCAACCAGGCTCGAGCTTCAAAAAAGAAACACAAAATCATAGAATATCTCAAGTTGGAAGGGACCCATAAGGATGCAACATCCTTTTTGCTCTGCCTGAACTCCCTGCTCACAAAAAATCCTGTGCTGGCACCATCACACAAAGCATGAAGCTGCCACATTTAACACGTTACCCACACATACTCATGAGCACACACACCAACACTGAGCTGTATTGGCCACTGAAGGTTGTACAGCCACAGGGCTGGATAGTCAGCTGGGTACAGCCTGACACCCCCCACTTGTCCTAATGAAGCTCTGATAATTCACACCAGCTGAGGATTTATCCCCTGGGAATCTAGATTGGCATGTTATGTTAGCTGCTTGCATCCTCTCCTCCTCTGCTCTGTCAGCCAGAAGCTCTCACTACTGCTGCACCAGCTACTCCTAAGACAGGAATTTTCCCAAAATTCCCAGTTTCTCCCCAAATCTCAGTTTTGCTTATGGCATTGACTTTTCTCTGAAAATCTCTGTCTCTAAGATCTTGTCACTATAAGAGAAATTTAAAGTCTCCCTGGAAGTAGAACAAAGTAAATTAAGGAAGGTTCTCATGTTGACTGTCATACTTGGAGAAATTGAGTATTTGACCTAGGATCAAAATACCCAAATTCAGTAAACCTAAGTTTAAAAGCCTCAGAACATTCAGTGATTCAGTCATACTCTTGACTACTTGAACTTTTGTCCTGCAAACATTCATAAATTGAAAAGGAGAAAAAGGCAGAAGGAACAGTGACTAAATGAAACCTAAAGTGAAGCACATTCACTACATGTAATACTTTTTATTTCTCCCTAAATCCCACTTCCAAGTGCTTCTTTGGCTCACATTACAGAGAGGAAGTGAAAATCCTGCTGGATTACTTTGGGGAAGCTTAGAGCTTTTCTGGAATACAGGAGCTCAGAACAGTTGTCCACACCACCAGATACCTGCAGCCAGAAGGGAATCACTAGATTCCACTTAAACTAAAGTAGATTAAACACCCAGAGACAGGTATAAAAATCTCTCCCTCACCCTGAACAGAGCATTTGGGATTCATTCCCTAGATGCAACCTGAAGTAAAAAATAAAGCATTCACAAATAATAATATAGAACCTAACCAGAAATTAAGAATCAGCTCATTTATTATCTATTTGTTCTCAGGGCAACAAGCTGCTAAAACCCAGATTTCAACCTTTGTGCAGGGTGGCATGAAGAACTCTGATGGGCTGATGATTACAAATATTCTTTGTACCACATCTCTCTTCATCAAAGCAGCAGGGCAAGCATCCAAAGATGAATGAAGAAACAGATTAAGTTGCCAGTATCCTGCTAGAAGTTGCCAATTGCCATCAGTTTGTCAGTCTCAGTGCCCACTCCTGCTCTTGGCAATTAAGAGTTCTAGAATCCCTCAGACTCAGATAAAACAGATTTGGATTATTAAGTTGCTTTCAATTTAAATACTGTACTGAAAGAAGAGTAGTGACATCCATCAGAGCCTCCCACTGGCAGTTCAGATGATACTGCTGCCTCATTCCATACAGTCAAGCACAGTATCAAGGCTTCCTAGGGACACAGCTTTTCTTTAGGCACCATGCTCCTCATCATGCATGAGCTTCAGATTAAATTTACAGAATGGCATATTTGACAAGTATTTATTCCTTAACTTCTCTAATAGCACAAAGATTTTGCACAGTCTTTCAGATGTAACCTCACAGGAAAGCCTCCTGCACACACAGGTTCAAGCTGAAGTAGATCTAGAGTCCTTGGGAAGGTGTTTTTCAACAGTAGTTCACAGTGGCCTCACTGACCAGCTACAGACTGGCACCAACACAGCAGGTTTTTCCTGCAGGAAAATGTCTTGAGCATACAAAATCTATAGCAAGGTTCATGAAGCAAAGTCTGACCTGACTGGTGAACAAAGGAACCCCCAACTCTCACCTTATGAGAAAGGACTCAAAACGGTCTATTCAGTTCCTAAATTCAGAGCTCTTCAGCTGCCATGGTAATTCATTTGCATTTTGGAATCAACTACTTTACACTTCTGCAGTAGATAAATTACGTTTAAAATTCAAACTCAGCATCAGGATGTCTAATCAACCATGGGAGAGTTGGGTATTGATTGCACAGGAAATATTAATTCTACCATTTATCATTATACCTATATTGTGATTGTACTATCCCTTCCTCTCCCCAGTCAATAAGACATTGTAAATCCAGTAACTCAGAGCAAGAAATATGTAGGGTAAGGGACAAAGGAACCAAACACCCTGTTGCCTCAGTGTACAGTCTGTCATGCCACCTATTTGAGCTGTTGATAGATGTGCTGGTCCCACAGGACTTACAAGAAAAAGTTTATAGAGTAGTCCTAATCATTTTTGCAAATCAGCATAAAGGCTCATAAGGGAAGCTGAGAACCTCCTGTGGCACCCCAAGGGCCCCCCAGCTGCACAACCAGTCTCCATTCTCCAGCACAACAAGAGCAGGCCAGGATTTCTAGACTCTTTCAAAAAAAGACATGACCAGGAGCAAGCTGGGCTTGAACACTGTGTTTAGAACAACCAGGCCAAACATATAAGTATCCAGTTTTGTTGGTTAATGCCTGCTGTTTAGCACAAGTAATTTCAACCAATAAGTGGAGTGGAAGCTTTCCAAGAACACAGTAAAGACAGGAATTGATATACAGGGAGTGTTCCTCTCAGATAAAACCATAAGCTATGACCAGGGCTTCAGAGGGAGGAGCAGAAGCTGTCTGGGTGGCACAATGTACCAAAGCAGTCCTTAGTCACATCCTTAGTGATGTGCAGCTCACTCATGTACACAGCCACCAGCTGCATGCTGTCACAGCAGACATGAAGGACACTGTCTCTTGCTGCAGACATTTTTCCACATATCTCTCACAGTCCCTCTGTCTCACTTGCTTCAGAACAATTTATGTGACACAAGACAAATCTGTGTCCCTTATTTCATATCAAGGCAGAGGGGGAATCATTATCATCAACGTGCAAACCAGGCTTATTTCACAACCCAAACAACTGACTTAACCCCTCTGCTCAGATAGGAATACATGCACAAAAATGACAAAAATTAGAAGTAAAAATGTTACAGAATTAAATATTCTGCCATTTATTAATGCCTAGTTCTTTGTACAGAGATTTCCTTTTTCCTCCCCTGTTTGCACTATAGTAGTTCTTAGGTTTAACTTTTGTGGTTAAGCTGCCTTTCAACATTTAAAGAGATGTGGCACTATTTATGTTTACATTTAGTCAAAGACAAACACCTAGGTACAAGCAAAACCAATGCAGAGCTTTCTCACACCATACTTCCCAAAATCAGGTTTGTTTTCCATTAATATAGTAAATTTATATTTAATGTCTTCTCTGTGCTATTCAGATTTAAACATGATTTTAATTTAACTACTCTTTTTCCATGGGGACTTCTTGTTTAAATTCCATTCACAACCCAGCTATTTCTCTAAATTACATTGATGTAGGGATGAACTGATCTTATCAGGATCACTGGACTAGCACAGCTCTTAATACATGGGGTTTAATTATTTTGCTGTGACATGACTTGCATCAAGTCTATTTACAAACACTAAATTGGTCAGAAGGAGAGTCTCATCAGCCAGACAGGTTGGTAGAAAGACTTGACAGCAGAGCAGAGGCTCAAGCAACTGCTTATATCTCTGTGTGAGAAAACACAAGAAAAGCAGCAGAAGCCAAACATACAGCACTATCAAGAAAAGCTTGAGTGGTTAAGGAAAAAACCAAACACCACACAACTGGGGATATACAATTATCCAACTAAACTTTAGAGTTTAAAAATATTTAGTAAGACAAACCCAAGCCTTTTGCACAGAACTTCCTAAAAGGAATTAGAAGAGATTCTCAGGAGAAGAGCTAAGGCCTCCACCAAGTGTTATTTAGCATCTTCTTGCAGGCACAGGTAGGCAAACTGTAGCAACAGCTAGGAAGCAAGAGACCTTCCTTGACAACATAGAACAGGAACACCGAGGTGGGGTTATATTTTGTAATTGTTTTATACCAACAGTGCTCTTGGACAGAAGAGAATACCCTGCAGTGCTTACTGCTAAGCTCCAAAACTTGTATTTTCTCTGCATGTCAGTCAGAAATGAGCTAATAAAGAAATGTATTAGAGATTTGATGTTATCCACTTCTGCATCACATAAGTGCAGGGTTTTTCCTCTACCCTTTGCCCCCTGCCCTCTGTTTTTAAACTAGGAGATCCAGCCTTTTCCCCCCAAAGGAAAGCCAGATCTAAGGTAGATAAAGCAGACTTCTTTCAACCTCTGTCCTCCAATGTTTCACGGTTCACAGTTTACAGTCATAACAGGATTCTGAATCTCGCCAGCAGCCAGAGCTGCACTGGTACTGTTTAAAACCTCTCTAATGGCACTGCCAGCAGGAGGGAGACAACAACAACAACCCCAGCGCTCCCGATCCAGAGCATCGAGGGAAGCCTTACGGCAGAGAGAAGTGCAGCTGGCAGACTATAACCATGTTTTTTACCTTATTAAAGGGTTGGGAGAGAGGACAGATGAAACAAAAATTGACTGGTGCCCTTGAAGTTTCCTAAAAACAGCTGTTCAGAAGCCACTTGGCATCATGACTGCTTCACAGCCAAGTGATGATGCTTTAAAACATAAGACTGCCTTTGAAAGCAGACTAACCTCCAAAGATACATGGGACAGCCCCTTAGCTCCCCTCCCCTGTTCTCCCCATCCTCCGAGCACAATTCAATACAAATAATATTACTCAATTGCTAAAGAGGGGGGAATAAAAAAAAATTTAAAAAAAGCTTAAAGGGTCTCTTGGATTTCAGTAAAAATCTGCCATTAGAAGAAAAAAATCTTTCATCTTGTATGTAGGTGACATTTGAGACAGGTACTCAACTAAGTATGATAGTTAAAGCTCACTTCATTAAATTTCCATTTTTGGCAGGTACTGACTGATGGTATCTGACCATTTCTATGCTTAAACCCAAGACATCCAGACCAGCAGCAAATTCATACCATAGACTGCAAATAAAGGTCTTTAAACACTCCCACAGCCAAGCCATGTCTGGCAGGAGTTGTGAATTTATCATTACTATTTTTTCCACCCCCAGTTTCACCCTGAAAGCAGTTGAATATCAATGAAGCAAAATTACCACAATCACTTTCATTTAAAGTACACAGCATGAAAATTGAGAGGCCATTAAATAAAATTACCCATGTGAGTAAAATAGCTGTTAGAGTAATGCAGAAAGGAGACCAGATAGAAACATCCTGCTCTTTTGATCAATATCAGTTTCCCTTCGAATGTTTATGCCTGTATGTTTTTGAAAAAAAAAAAGACCCTTCTTTGAGATGCTTAGTTTCCAGTAAAGAATGCTCCTTTCTGGTAGGGTGTGAACACTTGCATTTACTAGACACAAGATGTGCTAAAAAGGAACTGAAAAGTGTTTGAGCTCATTGTAGTAAGACCTGAGACCAGTCACCTTGACTCCATAACACGATTATGTTGAGATTCACTCATATTCCTTGTAAGCTCAAGTTTTCTTCCCTTAAATAGATTTTTAGATCTACCTTTCCAAATAAAAACTAAATAACATCTTGCTGTAGTTATCTTTTTGCCTCTTCTCCTGTAGTAATATTATACATCTCAACAGTTTTCATACACACACAGACAGGACATTTCTGTATAATTTCTTTCTTACTTCTGTTAACTTCCATGCTAGACACATACTGTTCAGCTTAGGTTAAATAACATGAGAGTACAGCAAAAGAAGTGGGAACAGCAGACTGTTACCATTCCAAATACCTCTGAGAAGCTGTCTCTGCATCCAAGTCAAACTCTGAGCCAGCTGTTTGCTGAAAGGCACCACAGCCCTACACTGGGCACCCACAGCCCTACAAGGCAGCTTTTCCTGGCACCCAAGCAGAAGGCACAGCACCACTGAATATCCACCACAGCCTCTTTTTCTAAATTCCACTTGAAATTCTGATCTCTATTGAAACATTTCATAGCTGCAACAGGTTAACTCTGAGCTGCTGCAGAATTCTAGAGGTGCCCCCCAGTATCAACCAACCTGCACTCCAGCTAATACTTCTTTCCTACTCATCTCATAGTGTCTCAACAAGCTACAGGTATTAACCACGCACTTACTCATGCCCTCAACTTAAATAAAATTGAGTTGAACAGATACTGTTCTGCAAGCTTGTCCAGTAAGTGTGCTAACATTTCTCACGTGGAAAAAAATTTTTATGTAGTTTCAAATGGAAAGACTGCAGAGAAATTATATTTTTAGAGATGTACTTTTCCATCTTGTAGTAAAACAAGCCTGTCAGCAAATCAAACTCAGCATTGAACTTCAAAGTAACTGTGTACTTCAACAGAATGGAAATAGCAGTTATTTACATCAATACATAAAACAAGCATCTTGTGTTTTTTGTAAGCATTTTAACATCATTTAATAGAAGCACTTTGCAATCTTAGCACTTTGTAATGTGTTAACAATGCTGAGTAGATTCTTAAAAGACAAATATAAACTATTAATATTTTATGTGCCAAGGTCTTCAGAAGTCTTTGGGACTATTGATTACTTAAATCCATTAAGTGCTATTTTGATCTTAAATAGCCAGAGATATCTGCAGACAGTCAGGCTAAGTGGTAATAGTTATTTTGAGAGCAAGTAATTTTCAGCAGTTATCATTACTGATAATGAAGTTTGTCTTCTAGAAGCTGCTAATCAGTAAACAATAGCTGCTGGGAGAGTTTGGTCCAAAAGACTGTGTTTCATCCAAAAGTCAATTTTTTTCCTTCTGATTTAAATATGCTTGAGTCCCGTTCTTACCAGGACTACAGACCAAAAGATAATAAAATTTACAGCATGAGTTTTCTTACTGTGCCATTTCTGTTTACTTTCTCTCAGAAATCACTGAAGATAAGACTAAGTTTGCTTCCAGCAGCAAAAACAGATCACAGCACAACTGGAGTCAAGAAAGAAGCAATTGCTCAAGCAGGAGGATGAAGCCTACCACAGCACAAAAGCTCCGTGCACCTCAGAAAGTCCTTAATTTTGAGATCTCTAACCAGAAACATAGACCTACTCAGGTAGTTGAACTCGTCTTTAATGAAATATAACTCTCTGCTTCAAGTGAAGTACATAAGAAATGTGAGTTGGATTCAACACTGCAAGTAATTGACAAGCAATCCAAAGATTTCTTTATGCTGTCACTGGTGACTACTGTAACATGATTCAACAGCAGATCTGCAGTTAGTCACAAATTAGAAGTAGTGAACCTGTCACACAATCATATTGAGACCACAGCCCACCTAGTTTACTCCTTTTTAGAAGACATTACCTGCAGAGTTGCTCCAATTCTGAAAGACCATAAACTACTGCACAAAGCACTGAAAACAGTGGTTTAAAGAGAATTATATTAGCTGCTCTAAAAATTTCTTTTCAAACTTTTCAGGCAGTTGAATTGCATTTATGTTCAGTTACAATGAAAGACATCTGAATCCAGGTGGAAAAGCACATTTTCAAATTGTATTTTGGTGTTATTGAACTTTTTTGGCAGCCTGATGGAGATGGGATTGTCAGACTTACATCAAGCCAAAATATTTGACTATGTTGCTTGTTCTCTTCTGATTCTCCTACGGGAGGCATATAATGGACATACAGTGCACATATAAGCACTACGGTTTCCATGAGAATGAAGTGCAAGAAAAAGTGTATCATGCACTGAAAATCTGCACATTGTCTTGTATTCTGTTTTGGACAGCTCCAGATTACTGGTGGGGATCATTTCATCTGGTTTTGCTTCTCTGTAACTATATTTACAATACTATAGCCAGTTACCAAGACTGTGACTGACAGACAACAACTCAAGCATCAGGGCTTCAGTGACAGTACAAGGTACAAGTCAAATGATTCTGTTCTCATGCAAGTGCACAAAGATAAATTGAAGAAAAGGGCAATTTTGGAAAATAAAGAAAAGAAAACCTCTTAAAAAACCTGTTAACTGTATTGACAGCATTTTCCATCTCCTAGATCTGAGCAGCTTGGAGAAGTGCTGACTATCAAGTGTACCTGTCAGAGTACAACTACCCAATCTGTGACCCGTAAGCACTGCACAGACCTCCTAACATCTCACTCCCAAGTCATCCTAAAACATCGTGCTCCAAATCTGCAGCAGAGCCACACTGCAGAGACTTTTAATACAAAACACACAAGCATAAGATACATGCACACTTTTCTTGTTGTTGCATCACTGTAGCCCAGAAGCTGAACACATTCCTGCCTCTTCATCCTGTGTTTAGACTAAAACATTTCCATTAACCTACTCTTACCACATTGTCCTCAAATAGTTTAGCATAGGCATATCCATAATTTCAAAGCTCTGTGTCTTGCAAGATGTTTTTTTCTTACTAAGACTCCTCAGATACCATGTTCCCTTCTCACTATACAAGGAAGAAATCTAACCAGAAGAGCACAATTCCACCTACAGCAAGATCTCAGAGTAGGACTCAACCTCAGCTTAAATAGTGCCAGGGGTCAAAAGTGACAGGTCTGGTGTTGCAACCTTTACAGCTCAAACCAAGAGGTTTCTGTGTCCTCCTAAGGAGCATGTCAAATTATCCATCTAGCAGCAAAATACGAAAGAGTCAAGTCCATTGCTGTAATACCAGAGCAAAGCTACTTGGAGCTTCTTCAGAGGAAGGGCAGTGTGAAGAGGAGAGATCACACAACAGGGAAGGAAAGGTCAGGTACAGAAAGTTCTGAGAGTTAAAACAGGCTTGAGGCTCTCTTTTGTTGTAGAGGGAGAAGTCATCCAGAAGTACCATCTGGGAGGAAAAGGACAAGTCTAGGACTTGGTTTTTTAAAGCATCTATATCCTTGTTAATTATAGTTGAGGATTATATATATTTTTTTAAGAATTATGCACATATACATACACACTATTAAACTGAGCCACCAGGGCTCACAAATCAGAGACAAATTCATCACTGGTCTAACCTGCCTCCCCACATTGCCTCAGATATAATTCATACCATTGCACTTTCCCAGCTTTTCATTAATTTCTTTCTTCAGAAGGGCAAGATGTTTGGGTTTTTTTTAATACTAGTGTGTAACAGGGAAGCTTGAGATCTGAAATATTGAGTAAAAGTCTGAAGTTGACAGTTGCAAGTGCTCTGAAAGTGCACAGCATTATTTTCTAAAAACAAAGAAAATACAACAAGCAATCCAGCTACAGGGAAAAAAATTCAGAAATTTTTTATCTAGAAGATTAGGGAGACCCACATACTTTCCATCAAATCAATAAGCATCCAGACGGCAAGAAGAGGAAGGAAACTGAGAATAATTTCTCATACAGAGCCAGGATGGCTGTTCTGCCTGACCCCCAGGAAGCAGGGAGGGGTACTTATGAAGCCAACAGAACAGGAGAAAATAGTTTTTGAAGCCAGGCAGTATTGTCATTTCTATTGCTATAATGGACATAAATTTGAGACATTTAGTGAATCATCAAGTCCAAGGAAGGAGGCAGCCTACTGCTCCAAGCAGCACTGCTTCCCTAGAGCTTGTGCCAAGCTGTTAAGAGAGCGGTGAACTCAAGTGCTTTATAAATATTTCTGCAGGACTGTAAATACCCAGTTCCAGGGGGAATACCAATGTACACACCTCATGTACAGAAGCTAACATAGCAGTAAACAGGAGAAAAAGCTGTGCTGCCCAGAAGTGCCTCTGTTTCAAATGCTAGCTCAGGTGTCCCTTTGCACCATTACATAGCAGACACCGTTAGGCACTAGCAATAACTTACAGAGCATTCCCAGGGCCAAATCCAGCTTCTGCTCAAGTCTCCTCATCAACAACTCAGCACCAGCTTCAAAACATCTCAAAACACTTGGCTTGTTTAAAGGCTAAGATGTTATAGGATTCTCCCTTTGTCAGGTGTCAGTCAAGAATGAGGGGCCAGGTTAGGAAGAACCATGGTAAAGCCAAGGAAAACTATCAGCATTTAGAGGACTTGCACCCATCCATTCACCTGCCTCATCACAGCCAAGACAGAACAAAATAGCACAAACAGCTTTAAGAAATGCAGTTCTCAAACTAACTTACTCACACTTTGAATAAATCCATGTGCTTTAAGATTATTTGGAGGCAATGGGGTGGCAGGTTAGAAAAAAGACTGGGAGAAGCTGTTCCAGGGTGAGAAAGGTGTCCCTTCGTCCAGATCTGTCAACTATCAACACGACAGCACCATGAACATCAACTCAACACAGTGACTGCCTAGCCCCTGGCATCAGTATCAGCAACTACAGGCTTGTGCACGTCTGTCCTGAGGGAAACATGCATAAGACACTTATATTTTAGATGTTAAAAAAACACTGATAGCCCCACATCATGGGGGTTTTTCCTCCAGGAATTACACCTTCCTCCAGCTGTCAGCAGAATTTCAGTGATCTGGGCCTAAACTGTGATTGGTGATACGCTCCTTCATACCAAAAGCAGGGTCTTCTCATGACAATAAACCATCCCAACCACTCCACCACAGTGGAAGACATCACACCACTTCCCTCTTGGAGTCTATTATCACTCCACAACAGAAAACCATGTAAAACGTGGAGACCACATGTTAAAGTTACAAGTGAGAAAGGCTCAGACTGCATGAAAACCAAGTCAGGGACAGTGACTCCACAAAAGGTGTACACTGGACAGGAAAACCAGGACTCCCGGAGTCCTCTCACATACACAAGCAAAGAATCAGTCAGGAACAGGCTGTGTCAAAACACATCAGAATGCAGCAGGACTGTGTGTTTCCAACATTATTACCAGGTCCCTCGTTTCAAGTTTCTTTTAACCTCTATCTCTGAATACCCTAATTATTTACAGTCCTTCCCTAACTACTGGTGTCCTGTTAACATTTTCACTCATAAGCTATTGCTAACATATTCAAACTTATCTTCTCCTTAATCAGTGGTTCTGGATTTCAGATGCAACTCACTACATGAAAATAGCTGTACTCCGTGATAAAACTGTATCTGTTTGTGTTTACACAAAGGACTATTCATTTCACATTCAGGATCTAACACACAGATAAGCCTCACTGCAGAGGCTCAACAAGGAAACCTCACTAAATAGAAGACCTCAGGGTGCCAAACCAATTATATTCCTTTTTCTCGCAGTTTTTTCCACCAGCAATGCTATTTTAACTCCTGTGAAGAGAAAAAATTCTTTTAACTTGACAGTTGGAATGACTACAGTTACCAAGTTTAAGAGCAGCTGCAGAGGCTTCTTGAATCTGCACATTTGATCTCCCAGCCCACAGTTATGGCAGACAGAAGCACAATTTGTGTTAAATAAGCATAAAAAGACAAAAATAAGTAGGGCACTTACCCTACTTTAAATCACTGTTGTGCAAAGAGAAATACTGAAGCTTGTTCCAAATTCCTAATTCAGCCTATATTGAAAAGAGATTAAAAAAAAAAAAAAAAA
This sequence comes from Chaetura pelagica, assembly GCF_000747805.2. Taxonomy (NCBI): domain Eukaryota; kingdom Metazoa; phylum Chordata; class Aves; order Apodiformes; family Apodidae; genus Chaetura; species Chaetura pelagica. Next base: position 508,680 of record NW_009952259.1, read on the forward strand.
AGGCACAACAAATGCACCAGTCTAGTTCTGACCTTGCAGAAGGTGCCTCTTGCAGAAGAAAAGCTTTATCTAAAACTTTGATCTTTTACCTATCTTCAAGGTCAGTCCCTATTCCACAATCACAATTATAGGGTTAGTTGTCAATAGAGTAGCAGCTTCCTCTAGAAGAGACATCCGGGCAGGAACACGTCTTGTTTTCCTCTAGGAAGAAGAAATTATTCACAGAAGGGGCTTTGCTGGGGGCTGAAATAAGTGCAAGCTAGTTCAGGTCTTCATGACATAAACCACTGAAAAGAAACTACGAATAAAGACACTGCAAACACATGCAACTGCAACCAGAAAACAAGCATAGTGGTAGCCAAGTAAGTTACCCACATAGACCAAAAAAAGCCAAACAGCCTCTGGACCTCCTTAAACTACCAGAGAGACCCTGATATAAACAGTAACTGAGTGTTACAGCACCAGAAACCCTCCAGGAGAACGCATACCAAAACAAGTCACCCACGCAGATTTGCTTTTCTAGACTGTTATTAGTGACCATTGACGTTATCTTCCAGGTTCTCCCATATCTTCAGCATGGGCAGCAGGAGTAGGGATGTGATCGTGCCCCTGTACTTGGCACCGGTGAGGCCACAGCTCAAGTACTGTGTTCAGTTCTGGGCCCCTCACTATAAGGAGGACATTGAGGTGCTGGAGTGGGTCCAGAAGAGAGCTACAAAGCTGGTGAAGGGTCTCGAGAACAAGTCCTGTGAGGAGCAGTTGAGGCAACGAGGGATGTTTAGTTTGAAGAGGTGGCTGAGGGGAAACCTCATGGCCCTTGACAACTACCTGAAAGGAGGTTGTAGGGAAGTGGGTGTTGGCCTCTTCTCCCACGTAAATAATGACAGGACCAGAAGAAATGGCCTGAAGTTGCAGCAGGGGAGGTTTAGGCTGGATATTAGGAAAAATTTCTATACTGAAATAGTGTTCAGGCACTGGAACAGCCTGTCCAGGGAGGTAGTGAAGCCACCATCCTTGGAGGTGTTCAAGAAACATGTAGATGTGGCACTTCATGGCATGCTCTAGTGGCTGAGGTTGGAAATTTTTGTGGGTGTGTTTTGGCAGAGTGTGTGTGGTTGGTTCAGTTTGGTCAGGGTTTGGTGGGTTTGTTCTTTTGTTCTGGTTTTGTCTATTTTTTTTTTCTTTTGTTGGTTGAGGTTTTTTTGTGGTGATTTGACTCTGATCTCAAGAGGTCTTTTCCAAACATGACAATTCTGTGATGTTCAAAATGGGCACCTAAATATTTTTCTGTTTACAGGAAGAGCACAGACACCCCCCCATTAGCAAAACTAGCAGTGACACTTCGTGTGCTCCTACAGCTCATGGGTTTGTGTGCAACAGACCAGGCTGGAAACACAAGACCAAGTAGACCAGCCAGCATTTCTGCTGTTGCTAATACAAACAAGGAAAATACAAGGGAAGAGAAGCACCCAGCAAACTTTGAACAACCTCAGCAAAAAACAGCATCAGCAGAAATAGAGATGAAACTGCTTGGAAAAAAAAAAAAAAAAAGTTACTTAAAAAGTTACTCTTTACCTTGAACTGCCTAGAAGTAAAAAGACCTAGTTTAGGAGACACTTCTCCAACTTGCTTACTTGAACCAAGGGCATTTATATAAATAAACTTCACAATTTTATTAGACATCTATGACCACTAGAAGATTTATCTTAACCTTCTAATTTTGGGGTTTAGTCTTCAGCACTGAGAACATGACTGAACTTAATTTGAAGTTTTGAAAACTTAAGCTTTCAACAAGTCATATTCTCAATTAATACTAAAATAGGTGGTGTTCTTATTTAAAATCAGGGGTTAATTTATCATGGAAAGAAATTTCAAAGAGCCACAGACTTTTGGGTAGCCATGATCCAAATGCCTCACCATAACCTCTGAATTACAAGTAGAAGCCATGAAGAGGTCAGAGAACACCATCCCTGCATTTCTTCAAAGGTGGGCTCTGTTGTACATGCAGTTTTAAGACCTTGGCTCTTAAGCAAAATTAATGGAAACAAAGCCTCAAGAAACTAAAGGGACAAAAGAAACCTAAGAAAACTACCACTAAGGATACCAGATTTTCTTAATTTTTAGGAGGAGTGGGGACAATTTGAGAATTTTTCTATTTTTAAGATATATTTGTCTCTTAAATGTATATGTGGTTTACATGACTGGAGATGACCATGTTCCCTCAAAAGACAGATGTGAGATATTTTAAAATACAAACTTAAATGGCAAATGTACTATTTTCACTGCAATTATAACCTTTAAAATAAGTAGGTACTTAATTACTGAGCAACTGTCCCTATCTTCTAGTGACATTTGAATGAGAAAACAAGCTAAAATATATATACATACATATATATTTTAAAACTCATTATTTCTTCCAGTATTTGGAACAGCTGCTGAAAGCAATCATTTGGCAAGGTCTGCTAAGGGCCAAAAAAAAAGAGTATTTGCTCTGGTAGATTACATACTTTAAACCAAAATGAAAGGCTGAAACATACAAATATTTGTAAAATATTTGTATGGGGGTTTTATACTTCCAAACTGTGCAGTAAACATGTATTTGTGTACATATGTCACACGCACCAGTTCAGAGTGCTATAAATATATCCCCTTCATTTCATACTCTTACTCTTAACTATTTAACTCTTTTCACACATCCCATCTTTTTACATCACACATACCACCATGTCTGTGCAGTTAGGGACGGCCTTCAAGGCTTGTATTTATTGTTTGAAAAGCTTGATAAAGTCACATAAATAAAGTGAAAAAAGAGCAGTTTGTTATTTTCTAGAAAGCCACCATTTCCATGTCATCTGGGAAATCATTTTACACAGGCCAAACAATTTATGGAGCAGAGGGGTAATACACAGCTATGTAACAAGAGGGGAAAGACAACAGAAGGACAGAAGTTTCACCAGATGTCATGAACCACTCTGGAAGACAGAGCTGGAGTCACAGACAGGAGGGATTGCTGCAGCCCCTGGCTGTGTTCTTCATTCACTGCTCCAGCAGTCACAGACAAAATGAGGCACTTGGAGCTAAGTATCATTCCTGCCATTGACAGAGACCCTTGCAGGACCCAGCATAAGAGCAGCATCACATACAGACACCAGCTGCCTGGCAAGACCCTCTGAGCATTCAGAGGGGAAGACTGAGTTGAGTCACTTCAGCACCATCCCTTTTTGCCTTAGGCCATTGCCACCACAGCCATCATTTCAGTTTCTGGAGGACACCTGACATCCAATGAGCTGCAAGAAGCCTGGGAAGCCTGAAGTTATTGGCAAAGTTGACTCAGAACAACCTTTTCACTCACTTTCAACCAATGGGCCAAATCTCACACCTTTCCCTCCACCACCACACTTTATGTAAATGCTAAAAAAATGGACTTGAAGAACCGCAGAAGATCTCTTTATCCCCAAAGGCCAGGTAATTCTTACCTTTGAGCTTTAGACAGGACTTTATTAATTCCATGAGAACATCCATTTTGAAGCAGCATTTCAAATACAAAAGTATTAAGTGGATTGTGACATATTTGAAGTCAATTCATATTCAAAACTTTGAACTTGACCTAATGTGAAGCTGCTCAAAGAAACCAGCCATTTTTACTTCAGTTGGAAGCACTATGTCATCTCTGAAAAAAATTACTTCCCTTTCAGTATTCCAGATTGCTTTCACTGATGTTTCTTGAGAAGGCCAGAGCTTCCCTTTAGGTGGCACTAAATTATGCAAAGATGGGTTCAGATCATGGTCAGACTGAACATCAGCAAAGAGTTACATTGGCACAAAACGCTGGTCAGAAGAGCCCAACCCCCCCATCTTTCACAGAAGCTGAGACTTGAGCCTCAATGTTTTCACAACATACTGAAACTTTATTAACATTCACAAGCAGAACTAGAATCATTCAGTTTCACACTCATTCATACTTTGTGGTTGACATTTCTAGTGTGTGAAAGGTACACCTCTGACTGGAGCCTTCTGCTTAGGGAAGGAACTTAATCTTCCTTTCCATCTAGAAGACAACTTCTCTGTGAACACGTTTAAATTCTGTCAAATTACTTGATGTAAAGATTAAGATAATGCTGTCTGTCAATCCACCACTGCACAGCTTTTACTTTCATTATGAAACCAGGCTAAATGCACTTCAGCCTGTCCTCCTAAACACAGGACCCTGACACATACAAAGCACCTACCATGCTTAAGTGAAAGTATCTAGGAAAAAAGCATTAAAGGTCTGACATGGTTCCTCCTTGCCACGAAATTACAGCTATCAACTGACCTATGGAATTCAGAGGGACCTCAAAGAACCTTATTTCAGACTTTTTATAGGCTCAAACCTTGTAGTAATGGCCACACTGTGACCCTGAGTAGCAGCAACCACTGCACACAATTAGGAGATAATTTGAGGCATAAAGGTTTTAATCTCATCTCAAAACATCCAATGTTTGCATCAAGCAGTGCAACAGATGGCCCAGAAACTACTTTTTCTGGCTTTTTCCTAGCAGTCCACAACCTCTGGTCCTACAACCCACACTAGACCTCAACAGAGGTGCAAGCAGGGCATAGTAAAGCAGAAGAGAACAGCCACAAGAACCTGATGGAGAACCTGATGACAGTACATAATCAAAACATGTGTTAATTGATTAAGCTCTTAGGGTAATTTTCAAAATGCATGTTCAAGGACAAGTCCTACAGGTTGTTCTTGCCCAAGACAGGTATTTCAGCCACCAACCATACAGGTAGCAAGTAGAAAACCCATCTTTCTCTTTATCTACCAGCTTTTCCATTACTCTCTCCTCACTGTACATGTTAAATGAACACCCAGCACTAAAAGGGATCCCTTTATGTGGCAAAATAACATGAGCAATGATGCATCCCAATTTCTCTGCTGGCCAAGTTGCCTCTAGTGCAACCACTTGAATGCTTAAATAGGCAATAGACAGTGCTCATTTTCCAGTGGCATCACACCCACCCCTTGAATTTATTAAGATAACAGAATTATTTTTTAAAAAATCTGTCAGAATCACTATCACAAATTAGCAATTCCTTACCTGATAGGGAATCTCTTCAACTGAGTATGTCTATTTCAGACTAAGCTATTAACTTGAAGAGGCTAAGAACAGGAAACCTAGTGTCACACTCAAAGCCACACAACCATTGTGCAATCAGTTCATATATTCATAGGCTAATTCTGGTTTCCAGACCCTTTTCAGAGATGTTCCTGTACACAACAGTACTCATCTCTTAGCAGTGTGACAAAAATCTGAATATTTCTGATGGAGAAGTCATGCACTGCTTCGTGGCTGACTTTCACAGAACTTCTTGTATTATTCAACCCTTCACTCCTTGCCTCCAAGCTCTTAACTGCAGACGCTTGTACTGCTGGGGAAAGTACATCTCTGGAAATGAAAGACTGGAAAACCCTAGTGTTTTCTGGAAAGCATTTTTCCTATTTGCATACCAGCTGGTCTTCAGCAAGCACGTGCACAGACCACACTGTGCATCACCCTACTCCATATTCTTTACATACATTTTAGGACCTTACCCTGAGTCTAAAATGTCAAGGATACTTCAAGTACAACTTTTAAAGCATCAAAGAGCAAAAATAGAGACCCTTATACAAGACTTCAAATGAGAAAATCCATTTTTCTTTAGAGTGTATTAGCATAATGACAAGACCTGAACTTTGTTAAACAGAAAATTCTTCTATTGATTGCATAGGGTTGATCAACAGTAGAAGTGGAAGAGTCTAACTCAGACATATGAATTCCAGGTATCCAGGAAATAACACAGGTCTTAGTATCACCTAATATATTGCAAATTAGATTGTGAAAAAGACTACAAACCCCATTCCTCCACTGAAAACAAACTAAAACAGCAATTCCTCAGCTTTTTCCTATTTATTTCACTAGTTACTCTGCTTCATTTCTCAACCTTGGATGGAACACTGAGGTTACACAGCTCATCTACCTCATCCAAAAACTGGGAAGAGTACATCCAGAAATACAGTAACCCTACACAAACCTACTCTGTGCCAAGCTTCTTGCTTCTCCATTTTCATAGCCTCCCTGGAGAAGCAAGGAACAAACAGTTACTGTTTCAAAAATGTTGGTGCATCTTGGTGGGCAGAAAGATCCAGCTAAAACCACCACCTTTTTTCTGTGGTTTAAGTTCACTATGTGCCCTTCCACCAAGGGATAACAGAGCCCCTGTCCCAGAGATCTTACCATCTACTTACACAGATGGAAGGATGGAGGTTGTGGCATCTAAGAAAATGCAAAGATGCAAGCTGTTCAGGTTGACAGTTTAACAGTTTAACACAGGTTTTCATTTTCTTCATGTGTATACTTTTGAAATACAGGTCAGAGCCAAATAGAGTAAATAACAGTTTCTCATTTTTAATGAGGCCACTTTATTGTTTCTCTGCTGTTATTGTGTGTCTGCAAAAATAACTTGTTCCAACTGTGTTTCCTCTCCATGTGGCACAAGATTTGTTATTCAACAACCTTTCCTTTCCAAGGCTGCAGTGAGAAAAGTGAGAAAATTGTTACCATTCTTCCTTGTTCTTTCCATTTCTTTCTATACGAGTTTTCACTGCAATGTGAATTTTGTTTAAACTAGTTTTCAGTACGAATTTCCTCTGATCCTGTGGCTCTACAGAAGCACATAGCCCAGGACGCAGTCACTCTAGAGCAAACTTTTAAGATATCACCTTTAGTGCAATAATGCACAATAGGCTCAAAACACTTAAGAGGAAGGAGCAAACAAAAGGTTTTTATGCAGCCACAATCCTGTTTCATTGAACTTGCATCCCTCCCACCATCACCCCAAATTGTTTAGTTTTACTGAAATATTCTGGCATTTTCTCTGTTCACCCTTCCTTTTATCCAGAGGTTTTCTTAATAAAAATATCCTCTGCTCCTGAGTAAACAGATATTCCCCTCTCACCTAACCACTTCCATCACCAAAGGAAACATCCCCTTGATTGCCCAAACAGTACATTAGCAGTTAAAAATACATTCTACCACTTAAGCTTGCCTGCCTGAAGAAGCAGATGATGCCCACTCCAGCAGCTTTTCTACACTCAGATGCCCCATCAATATCAATGCTAATTCCCCACAGAGAATAACTACAAAGACTGGGCTACTGCAAACGTTTATAGCATAATTCAACATGCTTAATTAAGTAACTGTGACACAAACCAGAAAGAATACCAGTTAAATATGTCAGGCTTTAGCCATATGAAGAGAAATTAATATATATATAAAAATAATACATCTAAATCATGACAACTAAAGGCTCCACATTAGTGAATAGTGCAGCTGAACCAACAAAAAGAAAACCCAACAAAGCTTGAATCTTAAAGATGAAGAAGTTTACAGATAATTACACAAATAGTAGAAAAGCTACTATTAAGTTAATTTCAGGAAGAAACTGTTGTGAATAATCAGCATAGCTGACCTAACTTACAGGTCAGCTTCTCTTGATCAGATGAGCTGAGGTGCAATCTACTCCAGTACTACCAAAAAGAACAAAGCTAAGCTTCAGGTTAAATACCATTGATTTTAAAATATTATAGCAACTGAAGGAAGTAAAATTACATAAAAGGTAGCCAAGTATGAGAATAGTTCTCATCTTTTAATTTCCAATAATATGTTTTACACTTCTTACACACTGCCCAAGAGATAAGTGTCTAGTATTGGGTGCTTATCAGTGCACACACAATGGCAATTTCACGTGTTTTGCCTACAAACTCAAGGTTTCTAAATTGTAGTCGTCTTTTCACAAGCACTTGCTGTCTTCATCACTTCATGGTTTAACATTAAAAAGAGTATATGAGGCATCTAGTGATTTCAAATACTTCCTTCCTTACAGTAAAACCCTTTTAAAATCTACTTCTATGCTCATACGCTTGTACTTCAGTCACTTTATACCGGGAAACTGGCAGAACTGAACCCAACAACCAGGAAACTGGCAGAACTAAAACTAACAACCAGGAGACTGGTAGAACTGAACCTAACAACCAGGAGATTGGTAGAACTGAACATAACAACCAGGAGATTGGTAGAACTGAACCTAACAATCTTAACACTCTACTCCCAGAACTACATAAAAATCATACTGCCAACTGCTACTCATGCCCTTGCTTTTCCAAAAGCAGCACTTGAATTTTACTGTGTGAAGTGAATTACATTAGTTCCCTAATTAGATATTCTTTTCCCATTACCCAAAATATTAGTATTTGATGCAATGGAAGTGTGTACAACACATTATTAATCACTGTCAACAATGTGAAAGGTTGCAAAGATAACTACTCATCATTATAGAATCTGGGCAGGTGGCCAAAAGGGAAAAAACCCTCATGGATATTAAGTTATCATCAATGGGTATGAATAGTTGTTGGCTTCCAGAGTTCAACACTCCAAACATCTGACATACTGCCTGGATCTGCCTCATGAAAGCCTTGGTTTCAAGAGGCTTCAGCTGGATGATGTTCTCCACTAACAGAGCAGACTTGGCAATGTGCTACGACTGACAATGTGCTTGTATTGCAGACACACAACAGCTAAGATATTGGAGTCTACGACTTGATTTTGAACAATTTTTTCTAAAGTGCACAGTGATGTTTTCCTCTCAAGAATTAAGGTTGAAACTAACATATTAAACAGTCACAATGTTGGTTTACATTATCCTTGACAGCTTCTGCAAAGCCCAAGACAGTATATAACAAATAAAAACACTCTTCATCCAGCCATTAAAAAGAAATCAAGATTGACTGTTTTCATTATTTAGGTGCCACAGAAAACATCCAAAGTTGGAATCCACATTCTAGTTTTGCAAGAATGGATACAAAAATATAAATTAACTGCAATCATGTAAAGAGAACTCTAGATTTCTCATCTTAATTAGCAACAAAATATATAAATTAAGTTTATTATAGGAACTGACTTGCAATAGAGTTATTTCAGCATACTATTCGCTTTCAGAAAATTATTCATTCTATGCTCCCAAAAGAATTTAGGCATATATCTAGACACCCTTTAAGTTTGCTAAAAACACAGGCAAGCTTTAAGGAAACATAATTACTTCCTGCTGTATCCTCAGAGGACCACACTAATAGTCTTTGTATTACCTCTCTTCCAAAGGCACATCCCCAAGCAGTCACCCAGGGAAGCAGTTACAACACACTCTGGAGCACTCCGTGCAGTGCCAGGTTGTTAATAGTATATATTGAGGTCCATCATGGCTGGGGGGTTGTTTTCCTGAAGTCAGCACACATTGTGGCAAGGACAAAAGGACTATTTCCCTTGTCCTCTGTTTTGGAAAATTGTTGTGTCTAGACCAGTTTTCTCAAGATTCCAGAAGCAGATGCAAGCTTGAAAAGCTACTAGGTAAGTGAAGTAAAACATCTACCAGCACTAACTGTGGCACACACAGTACTCGTCAGGACTGAGAAAGAATAGACTCTGTCCTGACAGATTCTAACCCAACACCTCTAACCATTGCCTAGCTTAGTCTCTCCCACTCAAAACATGTTCATTAAAAACAAACAAAAAAACCCCAACTCCTTCCTGCTCTGAATATTTGAAATGCAGCTGCTGAAAAGGTTTCTTATGGAAGCTGCAACCGTAACCACTACTGTAGTTCACAGAAACAGGACTAAAGACAGTTACACCACTACATTCCAAATCTATTCAAATAAATTAGAGGTTTACTTTGAAGACACCCAGTAAGATAAGCTAATTAGCATGTTTAACTGGTTTACACATGCACCTCTTCAGAGACATTGAAAATATCTCAACCCAAAGACCTGATCATAAAGAAGTCCCTCTGCACTTCATAGTCACTAGATTTTATTGCACACCAAACACCACTAGTCATGATCCATCACCTTAAGGCAGAAGAAATGGAAGGGAAGAGAGGAGGGATGGAGATCAGTCACTGTTTCATCATCTTCAGCAACACATGCAAGTGATACAGATTGGAGAAAGCTGTTGGGCTGTCCTTGCTCCCCAAGAGCACAGGGCAGCAGAGGAGCAGGGTCACCTCCATCTCTTCATGACATTCCTCTCTACACATCCATCACCCAGTTGCTGTTCCCAGGACACATAAAAACTTCAAAATACAAATTAAAATCCAGCTGTGGAAGAGTAGCAGTCATTTACAGACTAGATAGAGAGTATTGGGGGTTTGTTTCTTTTTAGAAATAAGGACAAGCATGTATTTTAATTTTTAAGCTGACTTCCTTGTATGAAGTAAATGCTTTCATTATTCATGTGTTGTTTATTTTGTATCCTAATCTGCAAGACTTGAACAAATAATTGTCATAATTCATTAAGATTCTCAAAATCCAACTTCCATTTTACTTGTACCAAAAAGAAACAAAGAGAAAAAAAAACCAAACAAACAAACAAAAAAAAACCACCACGAAACTAGCACTGCAAAAACTTGCAGGAAAAAGAGAAAAAGCCAGAGCAAGCCAGTTCTCCCTTACCTTCCCATTTTCCCTGATCCTGAGATCAACTGAGGATTCTGAAGCCACATTGTCTAAAAGCCACAAGGGCCACATTGCCAGCCAGATTCATTTGCAAATAAAGCCCCCCCGAAAAAGTAAATCTTAATCCAAGGGGAATCCAATACTGTGGGCTGTGTGTGTCTGTTATCTGTGTAGGGCAACACTGAAGGAGCCATTTGAAGGACATACTAGCCCTTGAAATGCAAATCTGCAGCAGTGAGGCAGCAGCAAAATGAGCAGGCCAACCCGTGTTGCACACCTTGAGATTCTGCAGCGGGTTTTGGTTTGTTTGAACTTTTTAGTAAAGCTCCAGAGATGCCTTTTGCTATTGGAACATGGACAAGTTAGGTAAATTACTACAGCCTGACTGCAGCAATTGAAATTCAGATCTTGTGATAACCAAGCAGTGAGCGAGGGAGCTCAGGTTTGGTTTGTATCTCAGCACATCACCTACTACTCCTAAAGAGCTCCATCTTTCCTCCTATTATTTCTGACTGCTAGAAAATAATATTCTGCTCTATAAAGAGATACTCTTGAACATACAGAAAAATTGAACAGCTGCTTCTATAAGCTGAAAACGTATTACCTGCAAGCCAGATAAAGACAGATAAGTACAGAAGACTATCAACAAGAAACAGTGTTTATGCCATTATTGACTACATTGTATGTTAAAAATCTGGGTTTTCTGCTAAGGTTACTCAGCTCTGGCATTGGGAGGCCCCAAAATGCTTTGTGAAGTGAATATTACCCTATGTTTTAGATAGGAAAGACCAAGAGACAGAAGTCTTTCACATTATCTCATTAGCAGATTGTGGGCTAGGAGAGCAAGGACACACATGTCGATTTGTATTTGACACCTTATCTACCAAGAGTATTGCCCTCCTCCCCCCAGTTACATGAACCATACTTCCATGTCCTAGAAGTGTTCAAGACAAGGTTGGATGGGGCAAACCGGGTCTAGTGGAAGGTGTCTCCACCCTTGGCAGGGGGGTAAAATGAGATTATTTTACTTTGACAAACCACAGGCCTGTTAGTCTGACTTTAGTACTGAGCAAGCTGATGGAACAGATCACACTGAATTCATTACACAGAACATGCAAAACAACCAGAGGATCAGGCCCAGTCAGCATGGGTTCATGAAGGGCAGGTCCTGTTTGACTAAGCTCATCTGATTCTATGACAGTATGTCCTGCATATTGGATGAGGGAAAACCCCTTGTCCTATCACTGCCCCCTCTGGTGAAAAGTCCCTTCCCAGCTTTCCTGTAGCCCCTTCAGGCACTGGAAAGTGCTATAAGGCCTTCTCTTCTCCAGGCTGAATAGCTCCACGGGAGGTTCAGATTGGATATTAGGAAAAGTTTCTTCACAGAAAGAGTGGTGACTCCTTGGAACAGGCTGTCCAGGGAGATAGTGGAGGCCCCATCCATGGAGGTGTTCAAAGAAACAGGCAGATGTGGTGTTCCAGGAGATGGTTTAGTGGTTAGGGGTTGTAGGGCTGACAGCTGAACTTTATGATCTTGAAGGTCTTTTCCAGCCACAGTGATTCTATAATTCTATTATTGATTCTATGATTCTTAAGGCCCTTTTCAACACAAGATATTCCATGATTCCATGAGCAACAGTTATAATACTATCATTATGCAGTAGGGATATTCCAGCTCATTTTGAATCTATCAGGGCATTAAACACCTTCACTTCAGATTCAGCTGCTGCAAATATAATTAATGACATCAGACCACCTACCATCAAGACTTAGAGTTCAAATCTCTTACAAAAGCAATCAGCTGTCTATCTGGGAAGAACCCTGTCTGTACATGCTTCCATCTATGTCAGTGATTCAACATGCTATACTGCACTCAAAGTTCATATGCAGTTTATACAAGGTGAAAAACCTCCCCCATACTCCACTTTCATCCTCTGCCAGCTGGTCTATTATGTCATATCACTTGAGTTTAAAAATTGATACATCCCTGTATTTATTTTTCCCCACCTGATAAATATTTATGAAGATTTTATTCCAGTCCTAACGCATGCATGCTATAACTAATCTTCTTTTTATTCAGTCAAGCATCTTAAAGGAAAAAGAGTTTGAAAACAGGCTTTTCCTGCTGCCAAGCTTGTGCTCCAGAAGTCAGCACATTAAGTGAAATGATGCAGGTTTGGAAGGTAATGCAAAAAAACAAACCAACCACCACCATAAGAACCCAAATAAAACAGCACACAAGATTAACACCAGTTTCACAGCTGGTGCAACTTTCACTCCCATTCCATTTATTGCACTGATTTTGATCAAGGTTGCTACTGAAAGAACACAGTTCTTTTGATAACTGAACTACCATTGTCTAGTATTTTTTTGTTTCAGCATTCACCTGTGGACCAACGGAACAAAAACGGAACTGAAGCCCAGTTCCTACCCATCTCACAGACAATTTAACTACAATCCAACTTTCCTTACCCAAACTCTAGCAGTTCTATGACCTCTCTAATTTCTAGCCTCTCTTATTTCTTCTGTGTTTGCACAATTTCCTTATGCAAGACATTTAAAATGTAATTACCTGGCTTACATGATACAGCAAAAAAATCAATTATCAAAACAAGTAATTTAAACTGGAAAAACTCAAAGAGAGCCACTCAATAACATAGACAGTTCCATCTGCCTTGCTACGTTTTTTGAGTAGTCATATCAGATGCACAAAATATCCAAAATAAATCCTCCAAGTTACTGAAGGTCTGATAGTCTCTGCTGTCATCACAATGAAGAACTGAAAGGCCTCAGAAAATGAACAGCAAGCTGAATGACTGCAACACAGAGTTCTCATTTTCCACCTCTAAATGAGTTTTTTCATAACAAGCTTACCTTTTCTCTATTGATTTCTCAACTTACTCCATTATCAGATCCTGGAAGCTAATCCTCTACTCCTTGAATAGGAAGGCAACTCCTTTTTTAGCAGAACACTGGGAGAAATAGTTACACAATTCTGAATACACATTTATTACTATCAATGTGTGATAGCCTCAGGAGGCATCCACACATCATATTCTGTTAGCAAGAAAAGGAATCACAGCCTTCAATACCATGGTATTTTTTTCTAATGCTGCAAGGACAGGCTAATTTGTAAGCCAGATAATTCCTTTCTAAAAGATGAATTATAGTCTTCTGTAAAGGAAAAATAAATAAATCAAAGACTGTTTTCTGATAGAGTTTTACTGCCATGGGAATGTTTCAAGAGGCTCCTAGTAAACTCCAAAAGAGAGGTCTGCTTCTCATCTAGAAGCTGCAGTAAGCTCCTGAGAAATGGGAGAAACGTTTAGGAATCTACACTGGTTCTGTGTCCCCTATAACACCACACTCATGCCATTTCCACCTCATACTGTGGTTCTCTGCTACCTCTGTAACCTGAGGGGGTTATTTTGCACCCCCAGAATAGACAGTGAAAGGTCTGATGGGCAAAAAGCTCAGTGCAAGAAAGGGCAAGAAACTCAAAGATGTACTATTCGTCTCTCTTTTTCTCAGCAAAGAAATGGGAACTTATGACTTGATCTAGCAAACAAAGAATAACACGATACTGCACTACAAGTGGATTTGAGATTCAGATAGTAAGTAAAGGTAACTTAGTCCAGCAGTCTCCTACCAGTTATTTTAGAGTTAGATTAATGTAACCTTGAACAATTTTAGGGAAAAAAAACCCAACAACAACAACAAAAAAAACACAACAAAAATATTCAGCTTTTATCTGTAACACAGTTTTACTACCAGGTTCTGTTAATTCCTCTTAGCAATCCTTTGAAACATTATATGAACTTGAAAGCATACACAGACATATGATGCTTTTCAAAGAGAAATACACAGCTAACATACATTTCTTACACTGACTAAAAGCTTCTTCATCTGCACTGAAACCTATCATGGAGCCACAAACTACACCAGTAAATAGGCTTTGACTGTAGTACTGAATCTACACCTTAACACAGAAATCTAATTTCTTTGTTAAAAATATCCTGTAGCTTTACTTCTACTGGAAGCTGTCACTAATATTTGTTTCTTAAACTTGTTATGAACTGCTGTGGTATGCAAGCATAAATAAATCTATACCACATCTGTCAAACTAGACTACAATCAACCAGAAAAAAACCCTAACACTCAGCACCTAAAAATAAATACTGACAAATGCATGTATGTCTCTCCCTAATGCCTCCCTCTCTGGAAGACCCTTGAGGTAAGCTTTGCTTTGCAATATGTCCTAGAATTAGTAAATAAGTCACTATTATCACAGAGGCTGTTTCCTTTACACCCTTTCCCCTTTCTTTCCATTCCCTTTCATACCACTCCCTTCCCCAGGAGTATCAGAATAGATAACAGACCTCAGGGATATCAGATCTGCTTCCAAGCACAGACATCATGAGGGGCAATATCTGACTGTCCAATACAAGTTTCCCAGCTATTTAGGTTTTGAAGAATTTAATATCATGGCCCACACATTATTCCATATGACAATTACTTCAAAGCCAGAGGCTATCCATTTGCATAATAATGAACATTTTTCTAAAGAGGTGTACATGAAACTACATGCTAATGAGTTCTGGTATATATTATCTGAAAGTCACACTTGCTTTATAAAATGATTAAAAACACAAGCTCTAATGTTTACTTACTTGTGCTTTTTATGTAAGTGGCTATGCCATAACCTGTCCTAATAAATGAACAAACTCACATAGGATTAATTTTTGCCATAGGGAGTCACCTGAAATTCAGTAATTTATGCTTAGCTGTTAACATGTACACAGACAGCAGGGGTGGGCTGGTTTCAGAAGCTGTGCATCAGGGGAAATGCATCCTGTGGCACAGAACACAAGGTCTTGCTGCACCTCAATCCAAGAAAAAAAATGAGGGAAATACAGCCATTTCTGCTAATTTTCCCTAAAAGAGGAAGGACAGATAAAGTGCATTTCACACCTGGAGAGACGCTTTCAAGAACACTTGGCAATCTGACGAGCTAGAGGTAATTTTTTTTTTTTTTTTATATACACTCTCTCATACAAGTCTGTCATTAAAATGATTACAGAAAGAACTTGTAACAGAAAATAGAAGAAAAATAAGAACAGAATGCCTTGTAGCTATCAATGTTCAAATCCCCATTGCTGAAATTAAGAGAGCAACCTGTTTCCTTGAGCCAATTCCTTAAAGTCTCACCAGTAACAAGAAAGCTTATTAGGCAGGGAGCTCTCCGCAGCAACCCACATTTGATACCAATGTAGCAGGCTTTTGACAGCAGAAACTCACCTGTTTTGCAACAAGTGTATACTCTAAAGAACACATACTAAACTGCATAGCACTTACCTCTATTTACTGCTTGAGCACTTTGGTTTCATTAGCTTTGAAACTAGAGTGATGAAGCTGTAGGGATCTTGGCTATCAAATCCCCATTTATGCCACAGGATGCACAAAACTCAAGCAACAGTCTCACTAATGCATTGAGAGATATTTGCAGCACCAAGTCCACTCTGGGAGCTTTCACTCTTCAGCCCACACTCACATCCAGCTGCCTAAGAAAAGGAAGTCCAAAACCAACTTAGAGAAGACAGTGCAGAATGCTACCTCTCCATACAATCCATGGCTGACTGGACATTTTCCGCAGAACCAAGGTGCCTGGCTGACTTTTAACATTTCTGACCATTAATACTTGTACTCATCCAAGATAAGGGCAATAATCGCCCCTAATGCCTGAGGGTTTAAAGCCAGCTGTCAGCAGCAGCAGGAGGAAGGGCTGGATTTCTGCCCTACAAGCAAGGCAACCAGCTGATGTATCACATAGTTGGGTTTCTCTTCAGCTCTGAAACATCAGATATTGATCAGTGCCACAGGCAGCACAGCAAACCAGACAGGCTGGTACAGGATTTGTCCGAGCGGATCACACCTATGTGTTCTTAATCTACCATCAGAGAAGGAGAAAAAAAAGCCAAACAGATGTTACATAGCTACACACATGCAAGCAGGGATGTCCATGCAGGCAAGAGCAGCATTTGGGGTGTCTTCTGTGAAGTTCTCATCATGCTCCTTTGTAAATTAACTTTTCTATGTTGTACAACAGTTTTGACAAACAGAAAACATTTCCACCTGATTTTGTTCAGTTCCATTTAAAATGGCATTTGTACTTGCCTACTGTGTAAATAACAGTAAATGCCTCCATACGGGCATTTTCAGAGGCATGATCTCCAGGATTTTGGAATAAAGCCACAAGAATCATTGTTCTCCTTTTTGTGCATGTGGGGGGAAGTGGGTACCAGGCTCTTCTGATCACCCTGTAATTCATCACCATGCTCTATTTTTTGTTAAGATAAGGATCCAGAACTGGACATTCTGCTAAACCAGTGCCATCAGCAAGATTGTAAAAGGAATTACAAACATTTAACAGAGACTTCTAGAGTCCTATCATTTGCACTGTAATGTTTCACTCATAAATATTCCATTAATACAGAGCCACAATACAAGTAGCAGCTGTTTATTAATCTCATGGCTTACTTGGTTGCATTCCCTGATCAACTTTATTTCCTCCCTCTAGCAGAGGTTTTATGGTGCTCTTAATGAAGAAAGCCAATATTGTCCTTCATCACTTCAACCCCATCCATAAGATGAGAATTTTCAAAGCACACCCATACAATGTAGAAAGGTATGGTACAATGGCTTGCAATGCTGCTGTGCTTATACGTGGGTATTTTTCACATCCTTAGAACTTCAGATCACTTGGACTTGATGGAAAAGTTTATTTCCAAGATAAGTAACTTCACTCAGGATAAGGAAAAGGCATAGGTGATTCAGTGACCATAGGACTTTTTATTAATTATTTTATTATTGTTTAATGAAAAGGGGAAAAAAAAATTGTTGTGTTGGATCAACCAAAATTATTTAGAGAGTTGGATTTAGAATTTTCAATCCAAGACAGAAATGTGTCAATGCACCTACATTGGATTAACCCAACATACACAAACTCCCTAAAGCTCGTTTACCTTGATGTAGAACAGAAACTGCATAACTTGGCAATATGAACAATAGACAGATTATAACCACTCCAGATCAGGCAAAAAAAAAAAATTAGGATTTTAACTTGGTTATCTACACAAAGGTCTCTCCTTCCTATGACAGCATATCATTAACATCAGCTGGGGTATCTTGGGATGGACTCCTTAAAGGACAATTGTTTGGAAGGAGGCTCCAGAACATTAACAACTAAAAAAAAAAACAAAAAAACAAAACAAAAAAAAAAAACAAAAACGGGGCGGGGGAGGGAGGCTCATACCCACTACAGAAGATTGCATAGCTTCTGACATTGTCACAGAAGTAGCCTCATCCACTGGGAGAGAAAAAAAACAGTTTCATATCAAGTGTTTACCAGGAAGCTTAATTCCAGTCACAGATGGAGAAAAAAAAAATTAAAATAAAATTACTTCAGGTTCACAAGCAGCAATTATGACAAAATATGCAGGAATGAGTCCATATAAACCAATCTGGACACTGCAAGATGGGAGAATTCAAATCAAAACTTGATTTAAATCAGGGTTTTACCTCACATACCCCATGTAAACAACTAGATCACAAGTGGAAGGCATTGCTGTCCCTTCCAGTTTTGCAGTACTGTTGTAAACCTAAGTCTTGTTATTCAAGCTTTGTGTCCTAACTCCTCTAATCCCTGAACACAAACAGCTTCAGTTCAATTAAGTTGGATTTTCATTTTTCCCTTGGATCACAGATCTAAAAAAGCTACCCATACAGCCACAGAAGTTCTCATTTTAGAAGTCTTAGTGTTAAGGTGACCACCAATAGGAACAGAAACAATCCAGCACACCTCCATTACAAATCCCATACATACATATTCCATCTGTTAGCTTCAGGAGCCATATATATATATGCCACAGCATATGTTCATAAGCTGTATACTGTTTACTCACTTCCATGCAGCAAAACAGAGCTAACGAACAATTAGTGCATGTATAAGGCCTCAAGAAATCACACACAAGTTGTTTTTTTATTATTATTATTTTACAGTAACGGACATGGGAAAAAAAGACAGGGCAAAAAGATGAAAAACTACTCGAGTCAATTGCAGATGAGACCATACTATGGATACCTCATCCTAATGTAAATTTACAGAAGTTAGGAAAAAATCACCACCTATTTTTAAAAAGTTCGCAACTAGACAAGTATTACAACTGACATCAGCTCAACAGGCAAGATTCACTGTTTATCATTTACCTTCTAAAATATTCTGTTTACCTTACATAAATATTTTGGACAATCCTAACTAGCCTTGTTTCTTCATCCAGGAAATTTCTGTGAGACCAATGCCTAACTGGGAGAGAACAGGCAATAACAAAAACACAGACTCTTATACAAGTCTGTCATTAAAATGATTACAGAAATAACTTTTAACAGAAAATAGAAGAAAAATAAGAACAGAATGCCTTGTAACTATCAATGTTCAAATCTCCTTTGCTGAAATGAACAGAACTACCTGTTTCTTTGAGCCAATTTATTAACAAAGTGTGGTTTAAAATAGCCACAGTGAGTATATCCACAAAATGGGTTTCAGGAGCATCTTAATAGCAGCAAACCGACAACCTTAAAGTAGAAGTCAAGCCTTGGACAGATCACCAATGCCCATCCATGTAACCAAGTGTCCCAGATCTCATCCTGTTAATATCAAGATTAAAGTATATTTATTAACAATCTTAATCACTAGAACAAGAACATCAACTCCATAGCTAGGAACTAAAATCTTAAAGATTGTTATGTTTACAGAAGGTTTTAAATATTTGCAAAATGAAGGAGAGATTGACATTTTCTCAGTTATCTTGTTCAGTGGATTTTTATTGCTTTCCTTTTTCCATAGCACCCCAGTTAGTCACATTCTGAAACTACAGCAAATCGTTAGGTGGTGTTTTGGTAATGTAAGTCTTGCTACAATTTATAGGTGGTTATACTTGAGTACTTGCACAGTGGCTCAGCAGCACAGCACCCAGCAACTGCATTACTGTGTCAGCACAAAAGTCTACCAATAAATATGGTACTTGGCCAATATTACACTGCTTTAAACAACACAAATTATCAGTAAAAGGTCAACATGCAAGACCACTTAAGGTCCTTAAACTGCCTTTGACACAAAGTAGCAGCAAAGTATCCTCAAGCAGTTCTGAAGTGTATCAGTAACAACCCAGGAAATACAGAACACCAACCAAGAGAAAGCTACAGCATATGGCTTCAGTCATGTGTGTCATGATGACTGTTTCGATAAAAACAAGTCAAGAGAAAAGACATCCCATGGAAAAAAGTGTTAGTCTGCTTTTAACACTATAAAACTACAGCTCACACATTCATCATTCAAAACAAAAGAGATGAGGCAGTTTTCTATCAAGTAGAAAGAGGGAAAAACCCTACTGTAAGATCACTATGACTTTGGCTTTACAAGCTGCAGTGTCAGACCCCTTGTGCATCTGTGGTAGCTTGAACTAACACTTCCAAGTCCAGGCTGACAATTTTTCTGCAGTCAAAACAGAAAACAAAACAAAACAACAACAACAAAAAAAAATAAAATCACAAACCCACATAAAAAAAGCAACCAACCACCTATGAGGGGCAATATAAGTACACTGCTTTCTGTGCTGCCGATGGTAAAGAGAGTTCTTCCTAAGACCTGCTAGCCTAACATGCCAGGTAGGCACAAATAAATCTCTGCTTATCTTGTGATTTTCAGCTTTTATTAGAGCCAAAACTGTAGCTGCAGAACACAGCACATATAAGCACATTAAATGCACATTACAGAGATCTTTCCAAAATCTAAACTCATTTCACATTTATGTCATACTCATTCAATCAAAGAAGGTTCATTCAGGCAGAGCAGAAGACTCTTCTGTCATTATTACACATACACGTTTCTTCATTGTGTCTCACCAACTGAAGAGCTACTAACTGAATGAGCAATCAGGAAGAGAGGGAATGAAGGATTGAAGTCAACCGAAGAAATATTCTGTTTCAC
>NW_009952259.1:529294-530445 GCF_000747805.2 Chaetura pelagica
ATACTAAATTTTTCATAAGAGGATGATTGAAATGTACCTAACTAGATTATTTTAGCAGCAGTTTTTACCTGCTGTACAGCAATTTCCTCTGCTGGTCATGAGCAATTATCCATTTTTTATATCAAAACAATAACCTACACACAAAATCAAGAAGTCTATAGCATCACTTATGTCTGTCTTTTATTTAAAGACAGTCACCAAGGTCATATATTGGCATAAAGCCTCCTTACTTTATTCACATTAACATTCATGTTAGTAATCCTACTACCTTCAGCTGGTCCACTTACATAGTTGTTAAAGCTGATCAAATTTTTCACTACTATATTACAAGTTGCCCAGACTTTGTCTATTTCAAGCTAATTCCCCCTACAGCCAACATAAGATATGTAAACAGATGTGATGCTATCCCAAACATTAATACTAGAGTCCTCTTAAACTCACCCTGGAAGGCTAACACAGCCATGAGTGAAAAGAACCTGCTTCTGCTGATTTCAGCAATGTTAGGCACAGCCCAGTTTCTAGTTCTTGAAGATCCGCCAAAATACAAAAAGCAAAACCTCATACCACTAAAACATACACAGAAATACTAAATCTTGTCTTGCTTTAATCAATATAGCTTCCAAGTAGATACCTAAATATACACTTACAAAAAAAAAAAAAAAAAAAAAAAGCAAATTAAGCTTTATTTCTACACCACAAACGCAAGCCTAGCTTGCTGTATTTTACTTGGGCAAAACATGCCAGATGCATCATTGATTTGTGTACTTACACACACTGATTTCTTACTGATTCAAAAACACTAAACAATGGTTTACTTCACGTCCATAAAACATATTTCCATAGAAAGCAGAATGTGCTTGCCTGATTTAAAATGAGCTTGGTCTTATTTCTTCCAGCACAAGCCTCATTTCCAATAACAGAAGTGTCTAGTGATGATTAATTCTAATGGCCCTTGATCACACACCCACTTTTCCCAATCAGAAGGCTCAGAATTCTAAGCTTATGAACACCAAAGTTTATATTACTATTCAACTCCACAATAACAACTGAGTTACATCAACATTTTTATTCCAAACAGATTTTCCCAGTAAACTAAGTCTAAGCAAAGCTCTCCTCAGTAACCTTTCACTACAAAATTCTATAGGAAATGA
>NW_009952259.1:530468-535437 GCF_000747805.2 Chaetura pelagica
TTCCCTACAAAATTCTATAGGAAATGAAATGTAATACTCTATTAAGACTTGTTTTGCAAACAGAAGTGAGAGAGATCACCCAAGCATGCAGAGTCATTAAAATGGATCTTACATATATCATTATAAATTCAATAATCTCCATGACGGCTAAAGTTCAAGTTAAAATGCATGTCAGCAAAGCATGACCAATTGATGTCATCCCAGCTGCCACCAAGCCTCACTTGGGGTTATATTATACCTTCAGAGGCCCCAGACTACATGTGCACCACATACCCAGAGCCAGGAGCAGATGGGAGATGTAGGCTTCTATACCCATCAGCAAGGAGACACAGACATAATTGCATATTAATTTTGGTGCATCAGAACAATTATAGCATACTTTGGTGTCACAGGTCCCAAACGTTTCTCTCATCATACCCTACATGCAGTATAATGCCATACACTTAAGGAGACAAAAGCATATTAGCAGCCTCCAGAAATGAAGTCAATAGAAGGATTTTGTTTCAACCCTTATTGATTTACTTCAGTCCCAAAATGCTTCCTTGAAAAAAGGAGAAGGAAGACCTTGGCAGTTTATCAGCTAATAGATCAAGCTTGGTGCAATTAAAATACATGTAGGACTTCTGTTTGGCTCCCCAAATAAACATTTCCTAAATGTCAGTTCTCTCTTAAGAAACATCTGCATTTCATCCAATTTCTGAAAGTTTTCCAGGCTGCTTCAATTTCTAATAGGGTGACAGAGAAACCACTTTTATTCTTCAGTAGACTTGATGAAATTGTGACACAAACCTCCCTCTCTTGAAAATTAGACAGTGCTGTTGAACAGCAAAACAACAGCTGACAGTCAGGTTTTCTTCCAACTCGCTTTTCAGCTGAAATAAAAATCACATGTAAAGCAAAAGGGAAAAGGAGCTCTCCATACAAAGCTGAACACAGTGATTTCCATCACCCATCAAATCTGCATGGGAAATGATACATAAATGATTCATACAGCAGAAACATGTTGAGTTTTACAGTTTGCTTGACTGGTGCCAAGTAAACAACTTTGAAGTCCCAATTGTTCACAAGCTACAGTTTGTCTGAGATGATAACTTCATTTAGGTCAACTTAATGTACCAATCCATTAGCATTAAATACTACAGTACTACCTTGACAAACAGAGCTTCCACAAAGAACTTGTAGAAATAAGGTCTACCAGCTGACACAGAGCCTGTTCCAACATGCATTTTGTTTTAAGTCAAATTCAGACCTGGAAACTACAGGATAATGTGAATGCTACCACCCGGACAACGAGGATACTGACAAGTGTACAACATTTTCAGCAAATCAAACCACCAAATCCCAAGAAAACCATTTTTAACCTCTCCAATGATATCAATAAAAAAGTTAAAGTTACAAAAAAATCAGTAATCTGACCAGACTCAGTAATAGTCAGTATATTCTATTCACACTGCAAGTTTCCTCAACAAGAGCTATCAAAAATTCTGGATATTTTCCCCTTTTTTCACTCAAACTACAATTTCCCCTTCCCTCAGGTCTTTGCTCCCTAGATTGGAACAAGCCTGAAGAGAAAGACAAACATTTTTTAAAAGTTCATCATCAGAAGAAGAGATCTACAACTGGCTAAGCACAGCAAGCAGCAACTGCAATTAATGAGAATTACAGGGAGCTCTTCTGCCACTTGTATCCAGCAATTTAAGCTGCAAGTGCTTCCACCTTTTGTCACTTACCCTTTTTTGATCTTCCAGTCCATGTGTCACAGGCTTTCTTTTCTGATTTTGGCTGGATTCAGAGCCAGGTTCCATTTCCCAGCTATAAAGACTCTTCCGGCCTCTTTAAGCTTTCCCTAAAAATCCATAGTAGGAACAACCAAAATCTAAAAATAAATTAAAAAGGCAAGAGGAGCATTCCTTCAAACCTTGTCCGTGTTTTTTATCATCCTTCTAAATCCTTGTTTGCCATCACTGCTCATTATCTTAACAAGCAGCCATTCTGTGAGCCTCTATATCCTATTTTAGCTCAGATGAAGGTTTCCACTTACATGCTTTACAGAAGGACAACAGAGCTGAATCCAAACCCAGTAGTTTGTGCCACATTATTGCTCCATCAGCAGCCTTTTCAGTGCATTCTTGGCACGGATAATTTATATGTCAATAAAGGTGTAAACGTGCATTTAATCCACTGTGTTGATATTATCAGCATCCCTCTCTTGGGCCACCTTCCTCCCATAAATCAATGTAAACACTTCACAGTGATAATTGCCTTTTGCAAATCTAGCAGGTGTTAATTACGTAAAATCATCCATGCACGCTTGTCATCTTCTTCTATGTATTCAAACAAATACCTAAAAGGGGGGAAAAAAAACATTTTTTACCAGCTTGAAAGAAAACACAGCTACTGATACTCTTTACCCACCATCAGGAGCCAATACAATAATTACATGTTTTGTACAAAGTACACTCTTCACGCAAGCCTCTCAAAATACTCAGATGCCCATTTAGTGTGTTCCCTTGCCTGTGGTGCTTCTTGCATAAAAACACCCCAGAATGACAGAACTG
This sequence comes from Chaetura pelagica, assembly GCF_000747805.2. Classification (NCBI taxonomy): domain Eukaryota; kingdom Metazoa; phylum Chordata; class Aves; order Apodiformes; family Apodidae; genus Chaetura; species Chaetura pelagica. Next base: position 533,027 of record NW_009952259.1, read on the forward strand.
TACATCAGATTCAAGCCCACTGTCATGACAACTGAAGCCTGCAAGAACTAACTCAAAAGTCTTCCAGGATTCAAGTTCTAGATCTAAAGCCAAATCCATTATTCTTCTGAGGGTTCTTACCCAGGGATCCTTCTCCACAGTTTATAAGGTTATTGTGTGCCACTTCCCAAAATCCTGGGCACCAGAAAACCTGAATTAACAGTTTCATTTTCACTTGGGAAAGAAAGCTGCACCTGAAATAACAGGTTAGCAACTCACACACCTGATAGTTTTGTTCTTTTTGTACTGAGACAAATCACTTCCCAAGTTAATTTGTAAGGTAGGATGAAAACAAAACAGGCTTGAATATACAGACAACAGAAAAAGAACATTTATTAAGTATACCTAACAAGGCTAAGTATTAAATAATTTGTAGTGGTCTTAGCTGAGCATGGTAGGAAACCACACATTCAGCTGCATGTTGTTGACACAAACCTCAGTCATGAGACAAGCACCAAAAAAAAATCCAAATTTAAGTATTCTATGCCAACAAAAAAATAAAATCATCCTAATAATCAGACATTTTCCCCACACTAAAGGATGTGTAGAATGAAAAACAGACTTTCTGTAGAGACAGTAAAAACCAGGTAACTACACCCCACCTGCATATTTCAACATAGCTTCAGCACTGCCTGAACTGAATACCTGAATCAAACATCCAAGCAAGATATAATGCAGATTTTCAGTCAAATGCATGAACAGGTTTGTTGTACACACTGAGGTCCCTTGTTATTCCAAGGCAAAAAAACACAAGACACTTCTGCCTATCACTTTAAATACTTTTTTACTGCTCCTCACTGTGAAGCAGTAGGTCATTAATCCAGTTTTTTTCTTCTATCAAGTACAGGAAAGACTATGACTGCATTGGTGCTGCTCTGCTTTACTGTTTGAAAATAATCTAAAACCACATCTATTTTATAGAGAAAAGCAAGGTTTCCGATTTTATTTTGAACCACAATCTCCTCCTGATCTGTGGTTTCACACCTGCTGATATCCATGGAAATAACCCAGGGAGCTTGAAGGCAGCAAAGGGCCTTTGACCCTAGCCACAAATACTAAGCAAAAAAAAAACCCAACTTTTATAAATATCCTCTAAGTACCACCGACAAAAACTTTTTCCCTCCAGTGATTTCTCTGTGATGTGACACATGAGACTGCATCAGTCACATCGTGTAATGCCATGCTGGAATAGCATGAGATAACCAGTGCAACTAAGGACAATGTCTCGCTGCTTAAAAGTCCCCTGAACGAGAAAAAAAAAAAAAGTGCCATCTCTCTGGAAGTTCCTGTACATTCAGTGTTATGGCTTCAGCCATGGTTGAACCTGACAGGCTCTCCAAGGAAACATGCAACTTGGGTTTGTATATAATAATTAGTAAATGTCTGTAACCTCAGAGCATGCATTACTGGGTATTCAATGTCACTGCATGAGTTAGCTACATTAAGCTTCATATAAAAACATATATATACTAGCAACAACAACAAAAAAATATCCTGAAGCTTAAAGAATCATTCATTTCAAATCAGCCATAGAACAAAACTTTAATTATCTGGATTTATTTTCTTCTATTTTCCTCCCAACAGAAAGAATTCTTACTTTTTATCTCTGCACATACCTAATTGCAGAGATGGATTTGCCAACAGGAAATTGGCATGAAAAACAAAATAGGAATTATAACAAGAAGAAAAGTAGGGTTTGCTGGGGAAGCCACCAGATATTTGTCAGAGACACTAAAACAGAACAAATGCCAAGTGACCAAAAAAATCTCCCTTATTTTCCTACCACTGCAACATCCAGAGGCCCCAGTCAGGCTCTGGACCCTGATGGGATGTGTACTGGTCTAAATCTAACCCCAGTGCAAGCACATGAACAACCTCAATGAACCCGAGATGAACTACTATTCCTAGAATTGAAGCCCTAAGGGGCTGTACGAGGATGTGTCCTACCAGGGTCCATCCTCACTCACAGCCCCGAAAGAACCCACACCTGCACTAAACGTCATTCAGAAATTTCGGGCTGGGCAACCAGATCCCCAGTCCCCAGGTCTCTGTCCTTCCCTTGAAAGCAAAACAAAGCAGCACAACTTTCTCGCTTGTTGTTTTTTTTTCCTAAGGATCCATCGGAAATGTTGCACTCCCGCAACTACGTTTCAGAACAAACCAGCAAACCAAAACACGCTCGCGGGTCTTTCAAGTTTTGGTTTGGTTTTTTTGTTTGTTTTCACCCAGAAAACAAAAAGCAAAGCGGCGAGATCCCCCGGCGCAAAGACAAAACCCCGCGGCGGGGCGCGCACCCCTCTTCCCCAGCAAGGCAGCGAGGAAAAAAACAACAACCATCGCAACACCCAGGACCAGCAGAAGCAGCCCCCACC
>NW_009952259.1:538167-555175 GCF_000747805.2 Chaetura pelagica
ACTCCCTCGGTCACCCCGCTGGCCCTGCCCGACCCGCGCGGCTTCTGCGGGGGAAGGAAAACTGCACCGCATCCCATCGCAGGTGCAAAATGTGGCGGCTGGATGGAAAGGTGCAGCTTCTCGCTGAAAGGCGGTTGTTATTGTGGGAGGCAGTGCTGGGACACGTTATGTTTAGAGCAGAGTGCTGCTGTCAAAGTCGAGGCTGGCTGGAGATAGGTAGTGTCAGGAGACTGCGGGTTTCTGAAGGCAACCAGTTGGTCCTGGCTCACTGCCTGCTCTGTCTACAGCCCAAGAAACCCAGGGTGGCTACTGCCTACCACCTTTTGAGAGGGGTAACCATGAAGAGAAATGGTACCAGTTCTTTGGGAGATTGTATCCAGGAGCAGCACCAACCTTTACCCTTCCCATCCTGGTAGCAGCCCAGGGTTTCAAGGATTTTTTCCTCATTTTCTGTAAAAACTTCAGTGAGTCCTACATGTCACTCTTCCTGTGGCACCTCAGTCTTTGAGGAAAGGAAGTCCAGGTCCTCCTCAAATAAAATCATGACTACAATCTCACCTTGCTTTTAGCTTTCTCCCCAGGGTTGACGATTCAGCAGAGCTAGAGGTTTCTGCCAGTATTCAGGAGCTCTGCTAACATGGGACACCAGTAAATAAAATTTACATCTAATTTCGACAGTTTATTTCATTTAAAAGTTAAAGTATGTGGCTTCTGTAAAAAGAAGTCTATGAACTTATGTTGCCTGAGCTTTTGTTTAAACTTCCTTGGAGAAACAAGATGCCACAGACACCTGGGAAGCCGTGGCTCTTGGTACCTTGCAGGGACATCGTGGCTTGCAGAAGGCTTTGTGGCAACACTCCTGCCTGTGCCTGAAGGCCTTTGCAAGCATTTGGTGTGCTTGCTGAATTTTTGTGCAGAAAAAATGGCATTTCTGTCACTCCAGAACTCAGCTGCCATGTTTTGTTTCTGATCTGTGTTTCACTTGCAGACAACGGGAATGACAAATTAAGCCAAGTTGATTCTTTGCCAAATTCAGGTGGTGTTTTAGTACAGAAAGAGATGTTTTATAACATGTTAGGAAGACACTCTGCTTCTGCTGTAAGATTTTTAGGTTTAGAAAATCTTCTTTTAAAATATGTGGCTAGAGGTAGAAAAGAAGATTACAATAGCCTGTGATAAAGGAAAATTTCAATTCAATGAGACTGCTGTAAAGGCCCTTATTTATTTTTCTCAGCAGTTGCATTTTGCCTTTCACTGGCTTGCCTGCAGCTTTGGTTGCTGTGGAGGTTTTCTTCTGTAAATTCTTCAAAGTGATGGATTTTCCCTTTGAAAGAATGCTTGACTGTAGAGAACTACAGAAATGTAGCATTTTTTATTTTTTTTTCCTGTGCATATGTGATGCTGTGAGCTTTGACAAGGCAGGTGTGCTGCCACCTCTTTTGCTCATTTGCATGCCAAGAGCCTGAAAAATTGCTTTACTGTTTTCACACTTCTCAACTGAAAGGCAAGGAATTTATTCCAGTTAAAGGTCATCTGCAAATACGTGTTCCTCTCTAGTTCAGATAAATGGGACATTGAGTATTTTATGAATCAAGGAAGCATAAGCCATGTTTTTATTGATTAAATGTTACAGTTGTAGCAAGAAACAGTAAGGTACAGGGTGTTGCTTATAATCTACACAACTAAAAGAGAAAACAAAACACAACACATTTCAATCTCTATTTTAGAACCAGAAAGCTATGGCACAGAGCTGAGGAGAGGGATTTGCCAAAATCAGGGCTCCCGACTACCCTTAGGATCTTAACCACAAAATGTTCTCCTTCTTCTGGGTTCTCCTTCTGATGTGTTCCAGCCTGTTGGGCAGGTAAAAGTAACCATGGGTGAAGCTACAGACTTGGACTATAAAAAGATAACGATCAAAGCCCAAGTTTTCATCTCAATGATGAGAACTGAAAGCAGGAGCAATTTGATGACTTCATTGGACATTAACAGAGCAATAATTCTCTTATTTAAGAGTCCTTATGGAGCAACAGATAACAGTCATTGTCCTATAAAAATCAGTAAGAACAGGCTTTAAACACTCACCTTTAGTCTAGGGATAATGTCACTCAAATCCCAACACAAATCCTATGAAAAAGCCATTTAGAACAGTCACAGAAATGAAATGGTGCCAGGGAATGAGGGGGACTCAGGACTCCCCAATCTGTCAGCTTTCTGCCATCCAAGCCTACACCAGCTACTGTGGGAGAACAGTGGGTTCCCACAGGAGAAAAATCTAAATGCCAGCCATGCATTGTAAGTGCTTTAAATCAAAGATTGCCTTTTACTACATATTCCATAGAAACTCTAACAAAATGAGCCCTTGATCTTAGCCAGGAGTTCTAGGTCCCAAATCCACAGGAATTAAGTGCACACTAATACGGGAGGTGTTTTGGAGTTGTGGTCTCAGTAAGGACAACAGGATCTGCACTAAAGCATTTTAATTACCACTGCAATACAAGACTAAGCATTTGAACATCTGAGGCTTCCTTTCATGATACTGCAAAATGTCACAGAAAGTTTAGTTCTAAAACCGCAGAAGATGCCTGAAACTCCTGAATGTTACTCCTATTTTGAAGACCTGGATTTTATTGTAAGTGAAAAATAATTTTCATAATTAGAAAACAAAACATTCATAAACAGCTACATGCAATTCATCATCTAAAGAATTTAAATCACTTAACTGCAGATGATTCAGCTTTGATCCTTAGACTATAACAGTCAGCATTTCCTGAGGTGTTTTCACAGACTCCAGGACACTCTTGAGTTAATTTGTCTGTGTGTCTGCTGCAGGATCTGGTAAAACATTCAGTTATGAAACTGGTGGCTGCAATGGTTGGGATGTTTAGAGAGCAGAAAAACAGGGATGATATACTAAAATAGCAATGCTTTCATTAATTTTTCAGGTGCTTTTATGTACCTTTTAGCTTTTTGGCTGTAGCTAATCAAATTGAATGTTCGTATAAGTACTGACTTAAGGCAATAAATTCCTAAAAATGTCTTATTTTGCATTTTTAAGATGTTATGGTGTAATGCATGTGCATTAAGGAAAGTTGTTGCTTTTGGGGATAGAATGCATCTTGAGAATCTGTTTACCTCTATGAAATTCAATATAATCCTTGGAAGAGTAACTCCTTAGATAGCTCATAGGTTTCCTCTAGGACAGCCAGATGCTGTTCTTTGTTATAAGTCTTTGGGTGGGAGAGAGATGGTTTTGTTTTTCAAATATTTCTTTAAATATACTTTAGTTTTGGAAAATGATGTCAGCTGATCATTTGATCAATGGAACAAGACAAGTATATAAAGTCTTAGAAGCTGCTTCACCTACTTACCCCTCCTGTAGTCTGTAAACTATTCGACTGAAGAGGAAGTTTATATGCTACATTGAAATGACAGTTTTGAAGGAAAATGGGCAGCTTATATTTACAGTGTAAATCTTGTAGAACAACCTTCTATCAGCTGTTGTTACTGTTATCTAGCATCTTGTCCCTCCCCAGAGTTGTCACTTTGTATTTCCATGGCTAGATTACCCGTCTCCTCAAAGTAGCTAACTCCCTCTATGGCTGGTAACCATGGACAGCCAGCATCTTCCATGGTCATTCACTATGACAATAAAAACCTTTGCAATGGTTAGTTAGGATGGTGGTGGCCCTGAGATGTTACCAGTGTTCCACACTGCCAGAGGAACCTGCTCTTGCCTTTAGCCTGTATGTACGTTCTGTCAGGATGTCAAGATTTTTCAGTAAGTGGCAGCTTGATACACTCTGATTCTGTCACAATCAAGTGCTTCCTTTGGATAATGGCATCAAAATCTTGGTATTGCCACATCTGCTTCAAGATAAAAAAGAGGCAGGAAGTAGCAATTTGATTATACTAGTTTAACCCTTGCTTTGGCAGGGGAGACTAAGAGCAGAACTCAGTTCTTTGTTCCTAAGGTCTTCCCTGAACATCTGCCAGATGTGGTGGCCTTCTTATAATTCTCTCTGCTGTCAGTGTCTCCCTGGCCTCTGAGACAAACCCTCTCTCAGGCTGCCAGTGAAGTGGAACCTACCAACTGGAACCTACCAACCCTCACACCATGCTCTTCTCAGCCTCCAGCTGCTGCTAGCCCAAGGATTCCCACTTGGCCATAGGGACATCATTCACCACAGTTGACTTAAAAATGCAAAATAGTTATTAACTGTTACTTGGTGGAAAGTCCACCTAAGAGAAGCCAACTTCTCCTGTTACACACCTCAAGTGTCAATATTTGAGATGGCTGTTTTGCTTGAACAGGACACCTTGGGAATGTTTCAGGAGATCTACGTTCAAACAACCTTCCAAAACACCTTTTCCATGTGAATGGAATGGAATCTGCCTTACAAGTTAGTCATCTACACTGTCAAACATCGTGGACTGCATATTAACATGTTTAATGAAGCTGAATACTGCAAGCATAAGCAGCAAAAAGATGTTGTTTACTTAACATTTATACACACTCGTGTAAAAGCTTGTAAAGCTTGGTTGGCTGAGTTTGTTTTCAAAAGGGACCTTCTAGAAGGTTGAAAATTAAGCAAATCAACATGTGCGTAAAACCACAATCGTTTATTTTAGCATTCTAATTAAGTCAATGATTAATTCTCCTTTGGGGAAGAAGTGGTGGTAAAATAACTCTAGTCTAGCATCAAGTAGTAATATTACAATCAACTCAAGAGTTCAGATGATATCAACACATGCATATGTACTGCAGGAGAAACTTTCAGGCCCCACACTTTAAAGAGAAATCTGAATAAACATGTGCTTACCTGAGTATCCAAATGCAGATTCAGAGTAGCTACTCTCCACAATTGGCTTGTAGATATCTGCTCTGTCTGCAAATAAAGAGGTCACCAGAGTTTTCTACGGACTTTAAATGGCTGAACTGGAAGAGCAGGGTAATGGCACAGGAGCAGCAGAAGGGACTAATTCTGAAATAAATTGTCTGTTGTCAGAAAGGTTCATCTGAACCCCAGTGGGATAGCAAGACACTATAATGATACCTCTTTAAAGCCATGACTATCTGCTCTGTCTGGGACAACCTGGACATCATGAATGTTGTAACAGCTTTGAATACAGGTTTGGTAAGGGGTTTTCCCCCACTGACAGGGTTCTCTATCCTACTAGTCAGTAAGATTGCAATAATACAGAGCATTATCCAGCTGGAAGCCCTAAGACCGGCACTGGAGAAAAATCTGAAACCTTCCGCAGAAGGTAGGTCTTTTCATACTAAGGACACAGGAAACTGAGCCTTTCCTCTCGGGGCTGGGAAAGATGGAATGGGATGCCCAGTATGACTAAGAGGGCGATCAGGAAAGCCTAAGAAAAGCAACTTTCTATGGACTTAAATTAGCAGTTACAGCACAGGGGCAATTTCTAATCTCAGCAGATAAGGAGAGTAGGACTTTCAATATCCAAACCAAGAAGCTGAGAAGGCAGCCCTTATTTCCTTACCCTAACTCTGTCCTTAAAGATGCAGTACTCCAATGTCTTGCAAAGGCTGTTGGTTTATCTCTCACACACTCATTAACAGTTCTTATCCCATCTCTGATTTTCTTAGCAGGGAAGAAATTGTCACTGGGAAGGTCCGTGGACAATCTTGTGGCTACAGGGATAAATTGTTAAGGTGGAAAAAAAAATTCTTTGTGTCCCAATAAGGATATCTGCATCAATTTTTGTGAAGGTTATTCTGGGTCGTTAGATTTTTAATTTCAGTAATATTTCTAAAGGCTTCCATGGGTTTTAGATTGTAATGGAAACAGGAGCAGCTGGGTTCATGGGTCATCTGCTGGCTGCAGATAGAAGTTGGTTGGCTAAGATATTATTGGGATAAAGCCCTAAGAAACCTGGTCTGACCTCATAGCTGACCTTGCTTTGAGCAGAAGGCTGGACTAAAAGTCTCCTTAAGGTCATTCTAACCTGAACTATCCTATATTCCTATGAAAATAGAAAATATGTTTTACAGAAATGCAGATGTTAGGAAACAGAAGATGGTTCTTATCTAGAAAATGAATTATGCGTTTTGAAAATATTATGCCAATTATTTTGCAGTCTGAAGTTACATAAACCCGATAAAGGAACTTCTGTTTCCCTACCAGTAGGCTCTGGAGAGAGCAGTATGAATCTTTCAACACTGATGCAGTCCTTCAAGATTCAGCTGGATTTAACCAGGACCACATTTTAATTGGGGAAGCACAAAGACTGCGAATAGAAGATTAAAAACATTGCTAAGAAGTTTTTACATTAACTTGGTTAATATGAACAAGATTCTTTAAAAAAATGGACACTTGAAACCTCATGTTATCTGTACATCAAAGAAAAAAACATTTGCCTCATTTCCGAGGTAAGCTGAGATGATTACAAAGATCTTCATAAACAGGTGAGTTAAGGGAGAGAAGGAAAGAGGTTATGGGTTCACATTTTTGCTTGAACATTAATATTTTGCGCTTCCATAATCTCTTTCATCTCAGGATTTCAAAGCACTCTATGGACATTAATGAATTAAGCCTCACAGCAGTCCTGAGAGAAAAGGTAATGATTTAAAGATTGAAATTCAAGGAGATGAATGGATAAAAATGGGAAATAACATTCCTAAAACTTCATCTAGTACTTAGACCATGTAGAAAATCCACTATTTTCCTCTTCACTTATATCCCGTGTGCCTCCAAGCAACTCACAGTACTGGAAATGTTTGGAAGAGCTTACAGCTGCTTACATAGGGACAGTTTGGACACAGTGACAACAGTAGTAGCAGAATAAATAAGGAACAGATCAGATTACAAAAAACAGGGGTTGTTTTGAGCATGTTAAACTCATTTTCAGCCTATAGAGGTAAAAGATTCTACAGAATACTTTTGTATTGAAACTGATTTGCTTTACAAATTACAACATTCAAGATTGTATGAAATAACTTACCCAAGACAGTAGAGTTAGAGAAATCATCTCCTGCTAAGAATCAACCCAGTTCCTGAACACAGAGGCCACAGCAGAATGAAGAGTCTTGGCACTCCCTGGAATGGAGGCAAGGAAAATGCACAGTAAACAATACATTACAATGCACTTACATTTTTAATGACCAGCCAAATTCCTGTGCCTTCGCTAACCTGACAGGTTGCGTATATAAATAATTCTGTCGATAGCTTAGAAGCATCCATCCCAAAGGGTGCAATATCATGTGCAGTGATACAAACAGTATCTTTCAGAAAGAAAGCAAAGCTTTTGATGTGTGAGGACATAGCATTTCAGGAGGTGAGCAGGTAGCCTGGGAAGTCTTGCAACTATTCATCCCCTTTTATGTTTCCATTGGTTGCAGATACGTTTTCTTCTCAAGCATATTTGCAGTTCTCCGAGCTGTAAAAATTCAGAAGCAAGACCCAAAGGGAAAGTGCCTTGGATCTTCCAAGGAGAATATGTGCTGTAATCACACAAAAAGAGACCTCTCTTGATGTACAGCTTTCATTCCATGCAAGAGTCAACAGTCATGTTAAGGGCATGTAATTTCCTAGCTCAGAAGTTCTTGCTGTCCTGGGGTGTTAGGGAATGAACCTCTTTGCAACTTGGGTTTTTTTTCCAGGTTTTATTTTGTAATTGATTATTCATACTTTGAACAGAGCTCGAAACTGCTTACAGAAAAAACAGCTTCACATCAATCAAGAAAACCTGCAATTACAAATGGAAGCTCATTTCACACTCTATAAAAAGCAAACAAGACTGGAGTTATAGTACGTGAGTATTAGATTTTTATTTACAATTATGATAATGAAGCTTCAAGATAGACAAGTAGGAGCAATTTTATTTTTATTTTTTTCCTGAAGGAGGGCACTATTCCAAGTGTTCAACTCCAGGAGATCCTGAGTTGATTTGGTGGGCAAGCATTTGGTTCAAAAGAGGCCATCCTCCCCTTTGCTTTGTGCTGCTGCGTTTCTGTCTTTTCAGAGAGCATGGAAAGCTGAAAAAATATCCTACCCCAAAATCAACATAATTATGAAGATTTATCAGGAACAGCAACATTGTAGCAAATCCAGCTGCATCTGTCCCTCTAAAACTACTCTGGGGTCTTAGAAAGTAAAAGCAGATGTACCGAAAGTCCATTTTGTTCAATATCCCACCGCCAGCAGTGCTCAGTAACCAAAGTCTGTGAAAAGATGCAGGAACAGACCCAGCACAGAATGATTTTTCAGCACTTTATACTCCCAGCTTCCAGCAATCCATGGCTCATAGCCTGAGCCAGGTGCTGCCTTCTCGTTCTTGTGTTAGAAAGGAGAGTAAATGAATACTCTGTCTTCTTACAGGGCTAAGAGGAACACAACTGGGTCACCTTAGGCGTTTGGACATCCCACACAATTTCTTCATCTCTTTACATTAAAATAGCTAAGACTGTGTGTGCATTCTCTTAGGGAAGAGGGGAAAGAGAAAGGCAGACCCTTCTCAGTGGTGCCCAGTGAAAGGGCAAGAAGAAATGGGCATGAGGTGAAATACAGGAAATTCTGTTTAAATATTTTTCAAGTTTTTTGGGTTTTGTCTTTGTTTTGTTTTGTTTGTTTGTTTTTAGTTTAAGGGTGATCAAATGCTGAAATGTTAGGTTATGTAGTCTCTCAATCCTTGGACACAACCCTGGACAATCTACTGTAGCTTACCCTGGTTGAGCACAGAGTTAAACACTCAAAAATGGACAGCTTATATTTACAGTGGAAATTCAAAATCAAGCTCTAACTCCCCAGTTTATTCCTCCATTTATTACTAAGATTGGCTTCACTGTTGACCAATACAGTTAGGGAGCTGATAGATACGGTTTGGCTTTGCTTGTATTATTCACTCAGAGAGCTCAAGTTCTCTTATGATCTAATTCTTTCCATAACACATGATAGTTCTAAAAGTTTCTCTGCTGTTTTGGGTGCACCAAACTGGCCAAGCAAACTCGAGAAGGTAAGAGTAAGGCTAAGATTAGAATTCCTGTGGTTCATTCAGCATTTCACCTCATTGTGTGACCCTACAGCAGCACATACAAATAACAACAATGTTAAATGCACACCAGAGTTTTAATCAGATTTACAAAAATCCCATGAGGAATAAGGGAAACATGTTTGTTCCCAAGCCAGTTTTGCACAATGTTGAGTTGTCTTCTTGTTCACTTCTGCTGCTGTCAAGTCAGCCCGTTACTGTCTCTCCCTGTTTTGTTTACTGTTCAGCTATCAACAATTGCTGGTTACTGCACGTTGTCCTATTTAAACACCCCAAAGATTTTCATTGCAGGTAACAGGAACTACCTTCACCTTTGTTTGCAAATATCTGCTTTCATGCTAATTTACTCAGCTTAAGCAGTTACAGAAAATTGAAATCCATCCTAATGTCAGCCAAAATGTACTGGAGTGCAAAACACACCCTAAACATTTATTTCATATTGGCAGTCCTAAGCTGACAACTGTAAAGACACAGAATATTTTCAGGGGAAGGAGAAGCTCGGGGGGAAGAACTACTGCAGACAATCCACAGCTGTGAAGTCTACACCTCAGACCTCTGTACATAGAACAATTCTTACCACAACCACTGAACAAACCAGGCAAGAAGTAGCCTGAGCCTTAAAGGAAAGCCAAAGAGTAGAAACAAGACTTGAAGACCCAAAGTAACCACTACTGGATCATGTTTATTTTGGCTAATTTCTTCTTGACATTCAATGCCATCCAGCTTACTATTTTTTTAATATATTTTTAATACTTTTTTCAAGATGGCAATAAAAATAACACCAATAAAGGTCCCTATATTTTGGGGTAATATCACCTGAAACCTCACTGTTACTGCTTATGCCTCATAGGAAGAATTTCATTATGGGAATTGTGTGCAGAGACCAGGTACTTGTAAAGAAAAAAAAAGATTTCATACCAAAGATACTCTGGATCAATAACATAAATAAAATCACAATTTCTTTCCCCACTTCCCAGTTTTAATAATTGCTTTTCTTTCTGGGTAGGGGAAAGAGGGACTTGAGCAAAGAATGTTATGACTATTGACCTGAGACAGTCTCCTGGAAATAATCTAACAGCAGGGAACAGCAAGTCCTTTTCAAAACCAATGAAGCAAGAAAATGCTGTTGACCAAGCTATTGTGAGAGATTTGAGAGAGGGGAGAAGGGAAAAAAGAGATGGAGAAGAAGGAAAAGATGAAACTATGCCTTAGACTCACACTTCATATTTCCCTGGGAAAAAGCACCACTTTTATACTACCTGTACTGCGACTAACCCTTGTTTCCAAAAAGATGCTTGTTTTTAGCAGCAGTCAGCCCGCATGCTTAGGGTCATAGCTGCAGGGTTTTTCTCACAGTGTGCAGTGCTCAACAGCCTTGGATTATCCCTGAGCTGTCTCCTCATAATGTCCTATGATAGGTGTTGAAAAACACCACAGTATTTCTGTAAACTAAGTATCAGTTTACACTCTTCATCAAAGGATCTATCTTTTCAGCAAAAGGTCACTGTCTGAGACAGGAATTCTGAACCATGGTTGGTTGGGTATTTTGTTTAAAGAAGAAAAAAAAAAAAAAAAGCTAGGAAAAAAACAACCAACCAAACCCCAAAACATATTCCCAGTCCTGATGAGATCAGCAGCAGCCAGCATTGCCAGGGCTTCACTGTGAAATTATGGCTTTAAAGAGTCCCTGAGGATGAGGAGGACCTTGCTGGGGTGCATTTGGTGTGTGTTACTTCCAGATATTACTACCAGTACCAGCTGGGTCCATCACTACAGCAAAGCTGTCCCCAGGAACAAAGACTTTGCACACATTAACTATTTGCTTCCTACAGATGCCTAATCTCTACAAACCCCCTCTTGTTTCTGAATTACAATGGACAATATAGCTATATTTTTACATCAGCATCTAATGATATTTTTAAAGATAGTCAAGTACCTCTGTGGTCTGTGGTCTCTCAATATAACAATGCTCACCAGCTTCAATAACTTAAGAATGATTGAGGATGAGACATGGCCATGTTAGAGAAGCTTCCCACTCAGGATTTGGGTTTTGTTTGTTTTTCATGAGCTTTGGTTATTCTTGCTGATCTTTCATTGTTTTTGTGCATGTGCACAGGCACACAGAGTCATTTCTCACTGACACACAAAACCCTTAATGTTAATCCATCCTTTGAGTTAATCCATTTACACTGGAAGCCAAAAGACTGAAATTTTTCTTGGTGGGTACTGACAGGGGCTACATCAGGAAGCCATAGAAGTGGATTTGACTTCCCTGGTTCCTCATCATTTTCCCACATCAAGTCTGCTAATCCAAACTGTATGTAAACAAAGGGGAGGTTTAGTCTGTGAGTGTTAAGGAAGTCAAAACTGAAGATGTGGGTGAACTCTGGCTTTTATTTGTGGCATTTGTTGGTGAAATAGACACTTTTTTTTCCCACCACATCATAAGAGAGAGTGAAATCCTGCTCTAAATGCTCACAAATAATCTATTCTTATTATTCAGACACTATTCACACAGGGCAATTTAATGAATAGGTAAGTCTATATTTACATTTTTAACCATGATGTCACACTTGAGGATTCTTTTTTGAGGAAGAATTCCTTGGTTATTTCAAGTAAAAACTAAAACTGAGCTGGTGGGTTTGAAGAACTTTGCATGATTATCTATGAAAGAAATTTCCTATGCTGCATCAAAGGCAGTTTCTGCAGAAGCACCAACACCAACATGCAGAAAACAAAAGCTAAACTGTTGATGAAATAATTATGATACTTTTCCACATATTTAGGTGTCAAAACAAATGTAACAAGCAAAATGTAATGAAAGAAATAAAAAGACTAAACAAAAACCACACAAACCATCTTTGGGATGAAAGCAAGCACATGTAATGGGAGCCCAAAGGGTAATGTATTCAGAAAGTGTAAGTGCCTGAAAATGAAGGCTTAGAATGAAAGCTCCTCTTCAGCCATAACTCCAGTATCACTAATATAAAGCTATAATCTTTTTCCCTGTGTTCTGACTATTATCCAAGCACTGGGTATCAGTTAAGAAGATGTAAAAGAACAGGAATTTTCAGTGGAGTGGAAATCTTTTGTCGCCTGTTTTCTTAGATGTAGAAATGATAAGAAGAAAATTACAATTTTGTTCGTGGCTTTTAACTAATCTTTGGTTTACTGCTGCTGTGACAACCTTTTAAGGAGGTAGACCGTGAAATGAAATAATACTTTAGCACTCTAATAGACTGAAAGTATCTTTCTTTCTTTTTTCTTTTTTTTTTTTTAACCAAAAATAACAGTTTCAATATTAACACCAGAAAGGTTAAAAGCCTGTATCTATGACAGTGGAAAAGCAGCAGATCTGTCAGCAAGCAGGAAGGGACACCAGTTCAAGCTTCTGATAATTTTTTTTTATTTTGAGGTTTGGTAGGTAATATGTAACTGCCTGGAGTCAAAGAATTCCTTTGTGTTGCAAGTTTTCTTATTAGTACCAGGAAAATTAGAGTATTTTTCCCTATCTTAAAGAAGAGAAAAATAGAAGCATTGCAAAGGGATATGATTTATGAATATCCTCCTTGCTCATAATTTGTCATTCTTTCATACTATGGCTCCTATAAGAATAGTCAGGCTGGTGTCTGCAGCACTGTTGAAAGAATTAAGATACTACTCAGAGCAAGCAAGAAAGCAGAATATATCCACAAGTTGCAGCCAAGCTCAGCTTACTGTTTGTTTTGCTTCATAACTGGACACTTCCAAGGTTTCAGAATTAAGGCACTATGGGGATTTGAGTGGGATACCTGAATTTTGAACTGACTCCCTCTCCAAAGAAGGAGCACAGAGTCTTGGAGTCACTGTACTAATGACATTTTAGTCTCTTTTAAAAATTAGTTTTAGTGATAAATACATGTATTGAGATGCTTTAATTTCAATAACATTTGTTCATTGCTTCCATGAGACATGGATGCAGCTGACCAGACAGGGAAAAAAGAGCTGTGTCTCTCCTAGAAGGGTATGAAGTTGGGTTTATACAACAACTTGTACCTCCAAACATGCCACAAGCAGCATGTTCAAATAGGTAAGCTATAAATGGTCTTTGAGGGAAACTTTTTACCAAGTTGGTATATTCAGGGTCTTCTACCTTGAATAACTGGAAGACCAGATACACCCCAGCTCAGCCATGCCCTCTCTTCATTCTCTCCCTTTTGACAGACTGACATTGGCTGCTGAACTGAGTTTCCCCTGTTAGAAAGTGCTCTGCACACCGACACATTTTTCAGGAAGAGTTTTCAGTTTTCAAGCTATTACAGGAGCACCTTAATAACACAAGTCATTCTATTATCTTTTAATAGCTACTACATTTTCTGTCCTTTAAGAACCTAGTGCATGAGAACTAACATCTCACTGACAGACCCTGTTTATTGAGCAGAAGTATTTTGGGCTATTTTATGTGGCTCATAAAGGAATAAGGGTCTTTTTCTTCTTCATCCCTCTGCCTACAACTGGAGAGGTGATTAATAGAGGAGAGAATTTAAGAAGTTCCTCTGTCTGAGGGGACTTCATCAGCTACTGCTTAGCATGAGCCATAGAATAAAACAACCCAGTCCTCACTTAACCATGACCATTCCATAAGGAATAGTCTCAATCATTGTATTTTAATTTTCAATCCCTGTATGTCATCACTCACACAAGAGAAATTACACTGCCCCTCTTCCAGAGAAAGTAGTTTAAAAATATCATCAGTACAGTTTCAACTATTCTAATAGCATGAACCAAGTGCTTATTACACCGTTAGCCAGCCTTACAAAAGGCTTTGGGTTTTGGCATTGAGGGTTTTTTTTAGCTAACAGTAAAATGAAGCAGTGAAGTTTAGAACTCAAAGTGTGTTCTCATCCCGAAGTGTTTCTGTACTCTCTGCTCTGAAGTAACCAGACAATAAAATGCTTCAGTCACCCCCAGGGAAGGCACTTAAGCTGCAGCCATGCATTTGGGTACCAGCTTCTGGTTCCTCAGTTTCACTCTTTGCTAGAATCACCCACTAGCAGCAAGTTTCAATTACACCTAAAACACTTACCAGTCTTGATGAGCCTGAACTGTGGCATTTGGATCATAGAATCATAGAACTATTCAGGTTGGAAAAGACCCCTGGGATCACTGAGTCCAACCATCAAGATCCCTGTTTCTGAGATGGTTTCCTTTTGAATTTTCTAACTCTGCCTGGTTGTCATTAGCTTTCTGCATCCTAGAGAGACATAGTAAAGCAGGAATATGGCAACTGACACATGATTTATTACAAGTCAGGTAAGCATGGTAGCTTTTCTTAGCAAAGAAAAAGCTTTTCTTCCTTTACACTTAAAAGCAATGAAATGCATCCCCTGCTACCATAGGTAATATCAGAAAGCAACCTTTTAAAATACTAAGTGGTTTCTCTATTTATTCATTCCGACAGAAATTACACCTTAGCTTGCCATGTGCACAAATGGATTCTCATCTGTAAATTGCAAGTAATTCAGTAAAATTTACTTCAGCACAGCTGACTGGGTTTTATTTAGGCTTGTCAGTTCTTTTAGTATCACACCCATTACCTCAAAAGGTGGGAATCAGTCTAAAGGATAGTCTAAGGAAGCACAGTCATATAAGGTATTACTACAGCAAGTCCTCAGTTGGTAGAGCAGCAACTAACTAGTAGAGACTTCCACCCTGGAGCAATTTCTACATGAATATGGGTCTGAATTATTACAGTCTTAGTTAAACTTCCTCTCCCATCTCACCCAGAAATAGCTAGTAACCAGGAAATCTTAGGTCCAGGGCTAGCTGTTCTTTTCTTTCATGCTCAGGAAAAATAATAGCCATATTCAGTATTCAGCAATCAACTATTTCCCCCCATTTGCCCCCACAAACCATAAAATAAACATTGAAGCATTTCTGCTGCTGGTGTTCACTCAACATTTCTATAATTACCCCTGTTGAGAAACTCATTCTAGAGAGGGGTGTTTTTTGGGATTTTTTCCACAGAGAAAGGAAAACAGATTAATTCCTTGGCAACAAATTTCCAACTAATCAACAAGGTGGCTCTATTCATTCTCAGCTTCTTCATTACAATAAAGTATCAGATGTTTGCTGCTGAAATTATAGTCTTGATTCGATGCAAGATCAGGTGGCTCTTAAGATGAAGTTATAAAAATTAAAATTAGGTTGACTGATTCTGCACAAGTGTTTATCTTCATCTGTGATTCACTGATTACAGAGATAAATAATTTAACATGAGGCAGGACTTTCCACAAACAACTGGAGAAACATGTTGCTCTCCAACCCAACAGACTGTCAATCACCCCAGCAAACTGTCCCTATGTCAACAGCAAAGCACTGGCTTTGTAACTCCATAGCTTTATTCAAGCAATTACATGAAGGAAAAAAATAATAATTTCAAGAGCAATCTGGCCTGTATGTAAAGGCCACTCAAGGCACTACTCGTGCTGCCACCAAGGTCACTGCATAGAGGTCTACTTTTCAGCATGCACAAGCTTCCATCGTGCCTTTTCCAACACAAACAGCAGCTTTCCATGCCAAAACTCCACCCATCACCCACCTCCATCTTCTTTGTGAGCCATATCTCTCTTCTTGTAAGCTCCCAGGACAGGGAGCTTTTGTCTTTTCAACATCGGATGAACCTGACCCTGCCTTCTGAGCCCACCCAAACCTCCTGCTCAAATCAAAATATAACCCTGGTTTTGATTAATGCATTTAATTTGCTGATAACTTTTCTGTCAATGTTAGTTTGTGCATATTGAAAATTCTAAAGGGAAAATATTGAACCTTCCTCATGTGATAGTGTTTCTCTTTAATCATGCTTGCACATGAAATCCAGCTATTGAGAAGTGAGATAAAAAGCCAGCAGCAGTGCTGGCTTGCTTTGCTTTTCCATAGATTTCTTCCATGTGGGGAAATGGAGAACAGAGAGATGTGTCTGAACCTTGCTTTTTTTCCCCTCTCCTACGTAAAAAAACACAGCCCAGATTTCACCTTTACTTAATGTAAAGATAGTAATTAGCATAGACTAAGAAAATTATGGATGTGCTGGCTAAAAGCATAAAGAGGAAATGTTCTTGCACCTACAAACCCCAGAGTGAAAAGCTGAGCAGTTAACATATTTAACAAGCTTCACCCTCATCCCTTCCAGGCCTCTGTAATTTTGGTAAGTAGCGCCTTCTCTCCCTCAGGATTTTTTTGTCTACACTATCTTTGAGAATTAAGTATCTACCTCTGCTCCATCCCACAAAAGTCATCTGGAAATCCTCTCTAGTAAGTCTCCTGAAGCTCTTCTCAACATAAGGAGGTAAGAGAGAGAAGTTTCAACTGTAACGTCTTTCTTTCTCTGGCCAAACAAAAAGTCAATTATGGTCTACAAGTGACAGAGCTTCAGCAGAAGAACTGGGAATACTCTCCTGGTAGTTTAGGCCATGCAATTTAAAAGTGAGGGCATCCACCTGACATTCTTGTCCTACACCAAACAACATGCAGGTGTTTTGAGTGAAATATCATCAATACCCAGCTCATCATCATCTTCACTGGATGCAAAATTCTCCCATGTCAGATTATTCAGAAGAAAAAAGGCTCTTTGTTAGAGCACCACACACTCTCCTGCATCCTCTGAGGGGGGAGAAACAAAACAGAACAAAATGGCTAAAAAAATGAATATTCAAATGTTTTTAAGTTCCTTTTTTTTTTCTTTTTTTTTCTTCCTTTGTATCTTAGCAAGAAAATACCCTCAGAGATTTATAATTTCTGTGAAGAATTGGTGAGGCTGCCAAGCAAAGCAAAAGGGAATTTATTTTAGCAGGCAGACTGCAATGTGTATTTATCATCCTCTGTCTCCTTGGAGCATGAGTATTCCTGCACTGTATTGTCTGTGCCAACCACCTCATCTGGAATATTGTAATGCCCAGATAGTACCCTAAATGTATTTGTCTAGTTATTAGCCTTAATTACTAGGATTTCAGCA
>NW_009952259.1:555392-562471 GCF_000747805.2 Chaetura pelagica
TGAAAAAGTAATAAACATGTTTCCACTCATAATAGAGGACTGTAAGTTATTTTTCTCATACAGTTTTAGGTTAATGTATATTTGACTACATACTTTTTTCCAATAAAAATATTTCAAAAAAGTGAAACATGGCTTTGATATTTGGGGAAAAAAATACCCCACCACTCTTAAAAACTTCATATTAACAAAATTTTTCATTTATCTTGACTTCTATGATATTTTAATAAAAACCTTCACTGTAAGGCTTGGATAAACGACATTTTACCACCATTTTAACCCAGAAAAAATGTTAACTAACCACAACATGAAATTTAGCCTCTTCAAAGAGTAAGAGTTGCAAATATGTTTTGAAAAATAGCACTTCAAATATTTAGTCTACAAAATATCATGGAATGGTTTGGACTGGAAAAGACCTTAAAGATCATCTAGTTCCAACCCTCCTGCATGGGCAAGGACACCTCCCACCAGACCAGGTTGCTCCAAGCCCCATCTAACCTGCCCTTGAACACTTCCAGGGAGGGGGCAGCCACAGCTTCCCTGGACAACCTCTCATTATTCAGTTACTTTATAAACTGAAACACAGGGTGCTCAGGAGCCCATTGCTGAGGGAGGTGGCACATCTTGGAAAAGCCTCATAAAGTTAAGGATCAATTTGGTCATTCTTCTTGCTTGCTCTCCTTTCTCCACTCACCTCTGCCAGTTCTTCAAGTTAGAAGCACAGCTCAACTGTCACTAGAATTTAAAGCACTTAGTATTTTCTGTTAATAACACAAAACTTGACAGAAAAACCTCAGTCCTTTTGTAGGTTAAATTCAGTCTCTAGCAGCAGCCTAACAGGCTTCCAAGCAGAGCTTAAGCTCAGCTGGGACTCTAGAACAACACAGACTAGAATTCATGAGTAAAACCCTCCTGACCATCTTCTGTTTGCAAGAGTGGACATGTGTCATCACTTGCTATGCCAGCAAATTATACCTTGATAGATGTATGCAGCAAGAGATCTAGTGAGAAAGTTATAATGAACCTCTGAGCGTATTAAAGGAAAAGCAACTGCCAGAGAATAAGGCAAGGATAATTAGTGTTGACATGTTTAATCCCTTTGTGGCAGGTGAAATACTTCAGCCTGGTTAAGATGCTATATACAGAATACAGAGTGTTTCAATAAAGATGGCATTTGGAACAGAAGATGGCAGGTGCAAATAAAGTTTATTTCAGATATTATGGGCTTTGTGGTGGATTTACTGCACTCAAGCAGTGTTCTCTTGGGGGAAAAAAGAAAAAAGGTTATCTGTGCAGAGCTGAATAAATCCCTCTATACACAAAGGACACAGGAAAACTAGCTAATGGAAAGTAAATTCTGTTTTCAACTCATAACAGAATTTTGCTTTTAATTGCACACAGAAGAAAATCAGAATCCCCCTTTCCCTTTATGCCATGAATGCATGCCATTTCCAAGAAGGGAGGAATTTGCATTACCCATCCCACAGTATGGAATCCACAGCACAGACAAGCCACCCGTCTGACTTTCAGATGTACTTACTACAACAAAGACTGGATACAGGGCATCTGGTGCCAAGTACTTCTCAAATTGCAGAAGGTCATTCAGTAAGTAATCCTTTCAGTTAGAAAGAAGGAAGGAGGAATGCTGAATCCCTGTTCAATGTGTTCATCAGTACATGACAAACTTGGAGTTAATTATCATGCACAGTCATGTCTCAGTGCAGGTACCTATCGTGTGCCCGTCGCTGTGGATGGGATTACCCAAGAGCAGGCTTGAAAGAGAGTCAGTGGGAAACAAATGAGCTATTGGAGTCAGAGCAAGGGGACCTACAGAGCAAGAAGCACCTGAAGATAAAAAGGTGGCTCAAGTTAGAACTGCAGAGCTGGCTAGAAGGTTTAAAGCAAGACACGTGAAGAGCAAATACAAAGAAACGGCTTTGAAATACGTAACAGTATAAAAACGCAGGGAAAGGAGAAATTGATTGAAAAAAATATTTAAAAAATAATTAAAAAATACTATAACATTCCTGAACCATATTCATTCCTCCTCTAAATCCTCTGAAACCAGTCAGTTTACACTAGAGGAAAACGTATTCCTTGGCCTGAATGCAAAATTAATTAAATTTGATGAGTTAAGCCAAACAATTAAACACAAGAATATTGTGAATATATTCAGTTGAACCAGAGGAGTAAAACAGGTCTCTAAAATGTCAGTATAGGATTTTTGTTTAATCTTACAGAATTAAGTGTTCTGCTATTGACAGGCCACTACCTAAAGCACTAGGGAGTGGGTGGGATCTGTGTAAGAATCTGTGCTTTGAACAAACATATAACTGTTGGATGTAAATATGCATTAGGAAAACCTTTGAATAAGAACTGAAATGCTGCTTGTTGGCAAGAAGCTAAAGAAAACAAGTCTTAAGAAAAATGCTTCTTAGGCCCCTTTAAGAATCCACACTTGATTCCACTACAAATATGCAGCAGAAGAAACACAAAATAAATTAAGCAGTTTCAGTAGCACAACCACCTAGGGAAATAAGATCGGAAATAAGATCTTCCAAAGGCTCCAGCAAATAACAATGTAACAGCAAGCTGCTTCTTTTTTTTTTTTTTTTTTTTTTACAACTCCTTTTGTTGTGTAGTCATTCCAATATTTGGTCAAACAGTACTATCAGATCCTACTTAATGCTGTGCTTCATCTCTAAGCAACAGGAACCTCTGTGGTATCAGCAACAGAGCTCATGACATTATCTGTAGCAACACTGCCTGGTGCTATGAGAGTAGCACTAGAAGCACCTCTTTCCAGCAGACTCCAGCTGAGAACACCATGGCAGCCCCTCCTAACTGCTGGGTTCACACACAAGCAATATTACACTTCTCATCTCGCCTCTGTTTATCCACAACTCATCTTTATTGCTCCTGTCTGAGCATTTATCTTCTCATCTTCTTTGCGATCAGCAGCAAAAGGCAGTGCTGGGAGAGTTTCTAACACAAGGAATCTTGGGCTGATGGACACTGGAGCTTCTAGATCCCGGGAAGTCCAAGGTATGCAGTGTGCAATGGATCTGCAGGCTCTGTGGAAATGCTATGTGTTTTTTTAGTGTATAATGTGGCTTCCATCACTATTACAATAATCTCTTTTCAGGAATCAAGTTGACCCTGTGTTTTAGCTGGCCCGTGAAGTTCCGACTTCAGTGAGTTGTGTGGAAAGAACACAAAGGAGTAAAAAACAGTGTAAATCTAATACTCTAGTTCCAGAACTTGAAAAAAACAGGCCTTTGCTCCGGCTTACACTTCAGAGTTGGATCAAGAAATAATATCTCAGGGAAAGGCTTGTCTGTACGTTTCCCTTTAGTAAGCAGAATTTTCCTTTTCATTTCTCAAACAAAAAAAAAATAAAAAATAAAAAAAATTATTCACTTAAATGGCCATGAGTCTCAGCTCTTAGTAGAGATGTTGAAATGCTGAAAGAACAAAACTTACCCTAAATACAGTAATTCAGATCCTATTACCTGTACATCCTTGGACATATAAAAAGTAGAATGTATTTGAAGTAGAAATGTAATTTCTACTGAGTACTCTAAATCTTGGCTCTGTATTGTCATCACCAGTGCTAAGAAAGTGCCCTGTTGAACCTCAGATGTGTTTGATCTTGAATATACCCACATTTCTGTGTAGTTATCTTCTTCTGATAACTCAGCAGAAAGCATCTACCTACAGAAGTGAAGCACCCAGATACTGTATCTCTATTTGTTTGTACCATGCTATTAATATTCTTCCAGTGTAGTTTCTGATGAATGCATTAAGTTTAATTAGCACTCCCTGAAATTAGCATGCCTGAAAAAAGCATTTGCTTGTTTAGGAATCCAGGTTTACATAGTATCTCTTTTTGTTTCCTTCCCAGCTTTCACCTCAGTTTGACCAGTTGATTCAATTTGCCTAATTTTAAAAGATAATGTAACAACAGACAGCAAATAAATTGAAGCTAAATCCAATCAACTCATTCCATAATATGATTTAATTTTATGCAGACTAATGAATACAAAATGAGGCGAGGCTGGAGGAGAGGGCTCTGCAGTGCCTTCTGGAGCAGGCACTGCCACCTCCTGACCCAGTGCAACAACACGAGGTGTACAGAGCAAGCACAGCCCCAGGACGTAACAGCAGTTTTGTTATTTTGGATACAAAAGAGTGAAATAAGTCTTCCCTCTAGCGAACCCGAGCGCTCTGCAAGAGGCAGAGCCTTCCCTTCACACTCCGGAGCTCTTGTTTCACAGCTCTGACACGAAGATACATTTTTGTTACAATATAACCCAGAGTGAAAATGAGAACAACAAACACAGAAGCATTATAATCTAATTACTTCAGAGTTTCGATGTGAGTGGAGAGATCAACGATAGAAAAGCATCTGAGCAAGGAGAAACCTGTGGTTTCTGACTACTACGTTGTGCTGATCAATCTGCCTTATTTTAATTTTTATTTCATAAAACCATTTCATTATTTATACTTAGAAGTACATCAAATATTGTAGCAAACTTCACTGAGAGATTTCTGAGGTATTTCAGGTTCTGCTTTCATCATGAACTTCCTAACTAGAAGCACATGCCTGTGGAAAGGGGCAGTTTCTCCTAGATACTCATCAGGCACTAGAATTAAGGTATCATAAAAGAGGGATATCTATTGCATTTTACATGAACTTGAATAAAAGAAACCATACAAGAAAACATTGCAATTGAGAGAGAACTATTGCAAATAGTAGCAGTTCTCCCAAGGTTTGCCACAAGCAGTATTTCAGCAACAGAACTGGATGCCAAACCTAAGGCACTTCCCTGCAAAGCTCCCATTAGGGACTGTTGCTTACAAACTCACTGTTCCAGTCATAGAAAGAATAATCACAAACCAGAAAAAAAAAAAAAGTCTGAACAACCAGTCAGTGAGGCAGGAAGCTGTGGGAAGTTCTGTTTTCCAAAGGCTAGAGATTCCACCACCTCCCTGGACAACCTGTACGTGATTTTGTACATGGAATTACCTAACAAGACTTATCTCAGTAAAATTCTTTATGCATTTAATTTTGTGTGAGCCATTATTTACAGTTCTGCTTGACAGAAATACAGCAGCACACCCATGAGGGACACTTTGCTGCCTTGTGATCATGCTAAAACAAATCCACTATTGCCAACTATTTTAACACAAGAATCACAACTTGGAGCCAAGCAAACAAGATTAGTTCTTTCCTTAGTGCATGGCCAATGATGTCACAGGAAGAGCAAAATATCCGTGGGCAAGATAAGAAGGCACACTTAGCTAGAACACAGACACTAGAAGCACCTCAATTTACATTTTCTTGACTTATTTACCACTTTTCATCATAGCTTATCATTAATTGCATTTGGCTAAACCACTAGGATATATCACATGAACTTTTTTTTAGAAACTCTTTAGTTGAACCAGCATAGATAAAATTACATATCACTCTCCAGCACTGATTTCTGGCATCAGGTGGTACCTTGATTCAGCAAAATGAGCAAACGTCCCACTTGAGAACCATCATGCAAAAAGCTTCAAGGTTATACATTAAAAGACCTATTGTTAACTTGCTGCTGGTGCCTCTGGTCCCCAGTCAGGGCCATAACATATTTAATCCTTATGGTTTTCCCTTTAAAAAGTACCTAGTAGAGAGGCTAAGCCCTGCTTCTTACAGCTGGGGCTGCAGAGAGCAACTGGAGCAGGAGCAGAATTAAATACAGAGTTTAAATTGGTGGCTGCAACCAAACACACCAATTAACTGCTCCCTGTATTTCTGCAATCTCAAAAAAAGGCAAAGGCAGTAGCATAGTAAAGGCAACCACACAAGTCACAGAATTATTGTTTCAGTAACAGTAATATCGCCAGCAATCCTTTTAACCATCACTGAAGAATACCTGACACCGGCAAAAGGGACAGATTCAAAGGCTAAATCTCCCCCGAACAAAGGGCATGGGAGGTTCTGAGATGTGTTTGAACAGAGATAATGGCTTCTTGACTGGGGGATAAGGGTAGTTTTCAAAGCTCAGCATAAATGAAAGAAGTAATCAAGCGACAGCTTAAATGTAAAAGACATTTTTTTTTCCAGTTTACCTTCTGAAACACACAAATGCATTTGCTCCTCTTTCAATTTACTCCAGTTCCATCTAACATGGTATTACCTGGGACCATCTCTGGAAGAAAGGAAAAAAAACAACCCACCAACACCCACATCCCTCCATTTTATAGTGTTTATAAAGGTGTATTTTAGGAGTCACCTACCAAGTTAAAGAATTGCTACGTTACACATAACAACGGCCCTTCCCAGTGCACAATCGACACGAAAACCCAGCGATTTGATGCAGTAATTGAACCAAAGCAAGGACAAGGAGAAGGAGCAAGTGTTCACCCAACCCTAAGCCTTTGGTGTTTAAAGTGTAGGTGCTGCAAGAGAACAAACTTTGGCTGTTGCACGGTTAGCGATACCAGAGAGTAAAGGTTACTCGGGTGAATTTTTTCACTTGAATTTCCTGCTTTCGGAGGCTCCCTGTGGGAACACGGGGCTGTCACACCAACGGGTCTCTCCTTGACGCAACCCCGGCCCCCAGATGAAGCCGTTGGGAAGCCCAGACTCCCAGCCCGCAGCACCGAAGGGCCGTGACACCCGCACAGGCCCCGCACCTCCTCCCGGGGGGGCCCCCCTTTCTGATCGGGGCTTTTCCTCACGTTCGGAGCAGGCGGCTCGTTTGAGACCCGTTTCCAGCGGAGCCCTTCCCGGGGCTGCGGAGCTCAGGAAGGCTGGCGGGGCCTGGCCTGGCCTGGCCTGGCCTGGCCTGCCCTGCCCTGCCCTGCCCTGCCCTGCCCCCCGGGGTGCGGGGGAGGCGGATGTTGCGGCGCCGCGGTCACTTCTGCGCTTTTAAAGAGCGTGAAAAGGCCGCGGGGAGGCCTTCGAGTCTGCCGAGCGGGGGCTGTGACAACCCGGGGCGCCCGGGCGGCGGCTCATTAGCTCAGCTCAGCTAATTAACCTGCCCTTGTCCCCGCTCTGTCCCGCTCCCCTCACGCCCGCGGCCGTTGAGGGG
>NW_009952259.1:563259-571088 GCF_000747805.2 Chaetura pelagica
TGTGCGGGAGGGCCCCGCGGCCTCAACGACCGCGGGGGAGAATCGTTGGATGGCGGCGACCGAGCGGCTGGTGCCTTGAGTTTCTTTCCTTAACGAAATTCCCTCCAAGCCCCGCTTGCCCGCCTTTATCCGCCGGGTTGGGAACCAGCGGTTCTTCTTCCTGCCTCCCAGATCCTTTTTTTTTTTTTTCTCCTTAATTAAAGGTTTTTTTCAGTCGTTCTTTGCAGCTTTTCTGCTGCGGATTCACGTTCGTTCTCTCTTCCTCCTGGAGGGAAAGGAAAATTAACTCAAGGGTACCGCGGGGCCCGTGTCTTGAGCTAAAGGCAACAAAAACGGTTTCAGGGAAGGGTTTTGTTGGTTCAGAGCCCAACGTTTGACTTTGAGCTCCCCCAAAAATGCAGCCGATGGGTATCATCATAGACTCATAGACTGGTTTGGGTTGGAAGGGACCTTAGGGATCATCTAGTTCCAACCCCCCTGCATGGGCAGGGACACCTCCCACCAGACAAGGTTGCTCCCAGCTCCATCCAACCTGCCCAGGGAAGGCACATCCCCACCTTGCCTATCCCACACTGACTGTTAAATCCACAAATGATTTATAGGACTGCTGGTTTTTAAAGTCACCGTTTTACTTTCTGCAGGAAAACCATTCTCCTGAGCCATGCAGGAACGTCCTGAGAACCCCACTGAAACAAGCAGCTACCTCACACTCGGTGCTGACTGAGATCCAGCCTGACTGTCAGCCTCTCACCACACCCCCAAAGCCTAAAGAAACCCTTCCAGCAGATCCATGGACACCTACTTCCAACCTGAAAATGCTGATTAGTGCAGCTAGTCCTGAGATTAGGAGCAGAGAACAGAGAAGGGAGCTGTCAAACAACACGAGTGAGGTCCTACAGGCAAAACACTGTTTGCAGGTATATTGTAAAGGGGTCTTCTGTATTTACTTTATTAAGTTAGCTGAAGGCTGTTTACTCAGTATAAAAAAGTTATACATTAACACACCACAATGGTTTTAAAAGTTTGGAGTGTTTACCAACTATAAGTAAGGATATTTCCTATTTACATAAACCAAGTAAAGGTTTTTCTGGGTTTATTTCACAACAGTGGAGGACAAAGGGAGATCATGGGGCCTTTGACAGTGCTCACAGTGAAGCTGTTAAATCTCTCGTTTACATATTTATGGTAAAAAATGCCAACTTCTCCATCTCTTACTTCCCTGTAGGAGCACTTATCAGGAGATGAATATGAAAGATCTCAACCGAGTCGCAAGGAGAAAAGTCTAGGATTGCTGTGTCATAAATTCTTAGCTCGATACCCTGACTACCCCAGCACTGCAGAGAGTAATTACATTTCCCTTGATGAAGTAGCTGAAGAGCTTAGTAAGTTGGTGTTTATGCTATTACATCTTTCCACGTACCAATGTGCCAGTAACCTGCCATTTGTGTTGGCACATCTGTGCTCTGTAAAAGTTTGAATGCTTCCTGCATACTCTCAATATGGGTTTAAACCAGCTTTAAACTCTTCATTCTTGGAGCAATTCTTCTAAAAAGCTGAGGTTTCTTCAGTGAACTGGATTAAGAAACTCAGAATTATGTGTAATATTAAGCATCTCAATGCTTATACCACAAATAACCAGTTGCTAAGAGTAGTGGTTGGATTTTTGAAGCAGGAACGAAGAGTTTCTCAAGCTGAGCCCCCAGCTTCTTGTCCAATTGTGACATCAAAGCAAGAAACTACTTTCTGCTTTTTAACTTTATCATTTTATATCACTATCCTTATATCACACCAGTGATCTACCAAGAGCCTGAGTTGCTAACGTTAAGCTGAAGGTGTTTTTTTTTATCAAGGAGCTATGACATGACAGAATTCTACAGATTATAACACTGATAATAGTTATAAATCTTACTGCTCAAAATGTCTTCAGAATTTTTTGAGGTCACAGAAGAGGGATGAATTTCAAATTAAACAAAATGTCTTATTTTAGTTATACTTTGTACCAAATAACACCTCCTTTAAAAAATGCCTAGTCATACCCAAGAATTTACAGATGAAAGAGAACAGTGTGTTCATAGAAAAAAATACAAAAAACAGTTACAAAACTGTTGTCTACCATGAATTTCCAAGGATATTTAATGAGATGATGTAAAATCCATGCAACAAATAATTAAAAATGCTTTGTTTTTTTTTTAAAGCTGTATTGAAACCCATCTAATGGCTCTTCTGGCAACAGTAAGTTTTATTTCTTAAGGAATGCTGTAAAACAAGGATAACTGGGAAAAAGCAAGTCCTTCCATATCAAAAGCAAGAATTGTTTTCCCCTCCTTGCTGGCAAGATCTACAAGGGCTATTTTCAGAAACCTCTGTATGAGAAATTGTCAAAAATGTCTTAGAAGTATATTAAGAGGAGGGGGAAGCAAAGGAAACTGATCCCTTTGTGCAAACAGTCTTTCAGGTAAATGTGACAAAACGTTTTGTGTAGTGGAGTATCTCATGGTTGTGTGTGGGTTTTTCTTCCAGATGTGGAACGTAGACGTATCTATGACATTGTGAATGTGCTGGAGAGCCTGCACATGGTGAGCCGCCTGGCCAAGAACAGATATGCTTGGCATGGGAGACACAACCTCTACAAAACCCTGCAGGCTTTGAAAAAAGTTGGAGAGGAGAACAAATACACGCAACAAATTCAGATGATCAAGAAGAGGGAGTACGAGCACGAGTTTGATCTCGACGGGGAAAGGAATGAAGAAGTGGCAAGAACTTTGGGCTCGAGTGAGAATTCAGAAATGTCTTTTGTCGAGCTCCCAGGAATGGAATTTCGTGCTGGTAATAATTCTCTGTCATGCCCAGAATAATATGGCTTTGTAATGATAAATATCTATGAATTTGGGAAAAAAAACAAATTGGACTTTTTATTTTTTTTTCCTGAAATGGTGCTGCCTGAAAAGCACCACAGCTGTTTGTGGGGAGGGTAAGTGCTCTGCACTCTCTCAGTTCTCTTACCTGTTCAGGTGTTACACAGGCATTTTGTTTTTATAGTGCAAGAACAAGTAGGCATCAGGTGAAACCATCAGACATGCCCAACATACAATTGCAGGATTTGTTACTATTGAATACTGTAAAGCCAGAAGTGTATTGATTACTCCATTCATCTATTTTTAAAATTTTCACTTGATTCATGGAAAAATGTTAATTAGGGATTGTTTAAATACATTGTATAAGCTGCAGTTAAGCATCTTTAAAAGAGTACAAGTTGTCAAACAATAGGAGATGTACACAAGGGAAAACGTTGCACTCTCTCTTGTAGTTAGCCTTAGTATCCACCTAATTATCTGATTCTTGCCATGTAGAGACATGATCTGGAGTCCACATCAGCCCTGCCTAGCTGCTCTGTTGTTTGCTCTTAAAATAATTGTTGCTGACAAATTTCTTCAGTGTTTTATAAACGTTTGGAGCTGGTGTGTCACTTAATCCTTTCATCCTTTCTCCTGCTGCTGCAGCATCAGTAAATAGCAGGAAAGACAAGTCTTTGCGAGTGATGAGCCAGAAATTTGTGATGCTGTTTCTTGTATCAACTCCTCAAATAGTAAGCCTTGAAGTTGCTGCTAAAATCTTGATTGGAGAAGACCAACTAGAAGACTTGGATAAAAGCAAGTTTAAAAGTAAGTAAAAGGCTGCTGGTAGTGTCTGCTTTTTGATCTCGTTCTAAATAGAAATATCTGAATTGACTGTTATTGTACAGGTTTATATGGTGTAAAATATAATCTTTTTCCTGCCACAAATAGATTTGAACGTCTAGAAACTCACTAAACACCTTGCTCAGTTTTTAATAGGGACCCACTTGTGCATAGTCATTGCTACCTAATGACCACATGAAAGAAAAAGCCCATTAAATCTTCTCTTCTGAGTAATGCCACAAGGCTACTTATGGGCAACAATTTATCTTTCCTCAAATCAAGCCTTTCAAAGATTTCAGTATCGTTTTATCAAAGATGCCCCAGAATCATGCAAATCTGTGTTCTGGTTATAGAACTTACTCGTTTGAAATCTAAAGAAATTCTGTAAAAGTCTTGTTAACAACTTACACACGAGAGGAAGCGAAACCCAGTGCTATAACTGCCACTTATTTCTTCATTCTTTTGCCCTGATCTCAGTTCCTTGCACACTTCCTCCTCTTCTTCTCCTATCAAATGAAAAGGTCCTTCTAGGTCTAGGCCTGTATATCCGTAATAATAAAAAATGTGCCTGCTCTTGAGGCATCAGGAATTAATTGTGGGTTTCATTGTGATGTTATTTCATAGCATAAATACCTGTTCCTCAGAATTGATCTTCTAAGTAAATGATAAAGGGTTTTCCTTGTTGTGTTGTAACATTTTTAACCTGATATATATTGATTAATCTATTGGATTTTCTATACTTAACATTTCTATTTATTTTCTTTCAGCCAAAATTAGGAGACTTTATGACATAGCAAATGTTCTCAGTAGCCTTGAGCTTATCAAGAAAGTTCACGTCACAGAAGAGAGAGGCAGAAAACCAGCATTCAAGTGGACAGGACCTGAGGTCTTGCCAAATATTCAGGGTAGGTGACTGTGCCATTTCCTTTTGTTCTGCTGATGATTTTGATTATTTGTTTGTTTTCTTGGGGAGAATTTTTTTGACCAAGGCAGAGGAAACTATGCAGGAAGTCTACTACTTACATCACATGCCTTGACAGCCCAGCACACCAGCATGTCACAGAGTAGATGCACTGAGACTCTGGCATTTCCATTTCTGCTGCTGCTAGGACTTAAATAATCGTAAGCTAGGCTCAAGTAACAGCTTTTCATTACTGAATGTGCATGTGATACCTATTTACTCTGGTTTTTTTCTGCTTTTTAGGTACAAAACTTGAAGCAACTTCTACAACCTGTCCCCCAGCTATTTCAGAATCCATCATTTCCAAAGAGCAGTGTTCAAAAAACCTTTTTCCTTCAAAAGGAAAGCAAAACTTCACCAGGCATCCTTCCCTAATAAAGTTAGTTAAAAGTATAGAAAATGACAGAAGAAAGATCCAATCTGCTCCAACCAGTCCAGTTAAAATAAGTGCAAGTAAGTAGCTGAAACATATATTTCTGTATCTTTTTCTAAGAATATTTTTGACTCAGATAGAATCTGGCATTAAATATTCAGACTTACCACCTCCTCAAAGGAGATGTGGATGTCTGGATATGTCTTCTTACAACAACGTTTTAAGAATTATCCAAAATATACAACAAGGTGGGGAAAATACATGTTCCCTTTAAATCTAAGGTCTGACAAGATTGATAGTGAAAGCAAAGCTAAACTGATCAGTGCTCAGTGTGTAAGCTCTGCAATGAGTAGAAGCTCTTTTCAGCTTGTTGGACCAAAGGCAGTCGCAGCTTGCACAGTTGGAAAAAAATAGATACATATATTGAGATCTGGACCAATTTAAGCACCATGGGGGGAACTCCAGCCTCCTCTTTCACACTGAATACACAG
The DNA here is from genome assembly GCF_000747805.2 of Chaetura pelagica. Lineage (NCBI taxonomy): Eukaryota > Metazoa > Chordata > Aves > Apodiformes > Apodidae > Chaetura > Chaetura pelagica. The sequence goes on from NW_009952259.1 coordinate 568,762, forward strand.
GAAGTGGTACATTGCATATTTTTGGTTTAGGAAGAATATTAAATCCCTTTTTAAACCCCCCTGTCTTGAATTTGTGTGATGTCTTACTGACTACAAATTCCTGTTTATGCAGTATAGTTGATTCTCTGGATATTCTATCTTTTGCTTTGAACTACTGTAACCCTTGTTTGTTGTGGGAACTGCTTTCAGTCTCACTATTTAAGCAGTTCTGTATTCCATAAAATTGCCAGAAAATCACCTATAAGTGTTCATGTTCTTGTTAGGTATCCTCTTCAGAGGGAAAAAAAATGGAGCTGAGGCTTAATTACTTGTTTGCCAGAAGATACCATCCAATTGATCAAATCCAGTCAGGGCTGCAGTTTGAGAATAACAAGATTTAGTGTCTGCTTTTCCAATGTGTGTGCCAGAAGAAGTAATGCAGTTTCCCCAAGGCAAAATTTAACTTCAGTTTTGTTTTGTTCTCTTCTTCCAACCAGGTACTGATCAAAATTTATCAGCTTTCCCAAGTAAAATGGCTCAGGTTCCAGCAATCACTAAACATCAGCTGGAAGGACAATTAAAGTAAGTTTGCACAAGCACAAAGGTGAGAAGCTTTCTTTTGTCCCTGGCCATGAAGTTTGAGTTGGGCAACAGTCTGCAGAACCTGGGAACCCCTGATACTGCAGGCTGGGTTTTTTCACTTACTGTTTTCTGTTCAGTGGATTGAGAAGGACAAGTTCATGTTGAGTCTTTGTATTGCAGAAAATTACTTGACAGGGCATGGATTTCTGTGTAAAGGTATTACAATAGATTAAAATACTGATTCTTTTTTTGTTGACTTGTTTTTAAGGAAAGCAAAAGAGATGAAAATGAAATTGTCAGAATCTTCTTTGGAATGCAATTTGTCCTCACCGGAGGTAGTTCCCAAGCCCGAACCTCTTGGCAGCTCAGCACCCTCTCAGCAGCCACTCAGTGTCTGTCCTCCGAGCCACAGTTCAGTCTCACCAGTGATTCTACCTCATACTCACTCTGGTGTTTCATATGCAATCTATCTGCACCCTTCCCAAGCCCACACTGTGACAACATACAGCCCAAGTTTTATGTTGCAGCCTCTACCGTGTGCAAATATAACTGGAATTAAGAGCATCAATTCAAAAGTACTAAATAAAATAACCACTGAGGAAGGGGACAATCAGATAGCAACAGATGATCCAACAAAGTCCTTGGCAGCTAAAGGCAGACCAACTATAAAAGCAGAAACTTCATCACAGCAGTGCCTTAAAAGATCACAAGCATTACAAGAGGATAATTTAATTAAAAGGTATAGAAGTGACAAGGAAAGCCTTGATACGTTTCTGGTAAGTTGAATTAATTTTATCATGCCATTTTAAATGTTAATGATGTTGTCACCTACTTATTTTCAAAGTGTATTAGGAGCCTGCCAGTATGTGTAGGCATTTTAAATAAGACCATACTTGAAGGGATGATGTTCATTTGTTGTGCTTGCTGATGTTTGAGGGGCTGGTTTTTGTTTGCTTACACACACACGTGTATATAAATATCACATAATCCTGCTGGCATTTGCAAAGCATCAGGCAGAATATATAGTAGGCAACATACCACATGGCTTTGAAAGGCCACCGAAGTCTCTGAACAGGGAATGTCCCAAAATTACCTTCTAAACTTTTCTATCCATTGTTGTACACTGGTAATGCTGCCTTGTTGTAGGCATAATAATACAGCACATGGAGAGATTATGAGGTTCAGATACACTTGATGCATGTAGAGAAACTGGCTCTGGATGGCTTTCTACTCCTCTGTTGCTGAATGTTTTAGTGTCTCTGTAAATTATTAGGCCTCTTTAGATTGTGATTGCCAAAACAGTTGTGCTTATCAGCAAGTTTGGACAACACGTGGTGTCAAACATCCACTAGCTGGGGAGGAGCAAGAGGGGATAACATGGAACTGGTTGTCTTACTGAATCAAAATGTTTATAGCACAAACTTGGGAATCAGGAGAAAGGACAAAGCTTGCTTTCCTGAATTTTAAGACATAGAAGTATCATTGTAGGCCTGTAATTGAGAATGTTAAGTCTCACCATGTCTGCCTTTGGTTTTGTATGGATTTTTTTTTTAAAGGGAGAATCAATTAAAAATGAAAGACCTCCTGCCAGTAGCTCACAAGAGAATCACAAAATGGACAACTGTCAGGAAGAGAGGCAGAACAAAACCAAAACATTACATCAAAACACAGCAAGTTGCTATGACCAAGGTAAAAGAGAAGATATTCCAGAAGATGAGGACAAACTCAAAACTAAGCAAGACAGCCCTGTAGCATTTGCCATTCCT
>NW_009952259.1:571134-572283 GCF_000747805.2 Chaetura pelagica
TTCCTGCTCACGAGGTAAGCCCTGGCAGACCCCACAGCACTTCTTGCCTGGGAAAACACCACTTGGAATCTTTGCAAAATAAACAGAACTGTCCTCAACTACACATATATAGATTGCCTTTGGATGGATTCTTTTTAGTGTGCTTTTAAAACCTTATTTTGTAGGAATGTAGGACTTCTGTTTCAGCATTAAGTACAAAAATAAGAGGACATGAAGTGACTTTCAGGCTTCGATCGGGATGAAGATCATGAAACTAAGTAGATTAAGGCAATGTTGAGATTCCTTATATCCCCAGTCCTGTGTTTGTCTGTATTTAGTCTCCAATACCTTAATTCACAACATACTCACACTAAATTTCATCAGGAAAATTTGTTTTTCTGCAGTTAAGACTTACTGTTGTAGTAAGCCTGAATAAAGAACAGTTCTGATGACAAAACCAGAACTTGTAAATGCAAATTTAAATGTCTTCCAATATTTGTCTTAGTAAAAACAGAATCCAAGAATGAGGTGACATGATGATTACTGGGTCTAGATGTTTCTTCTGGGAAAAAAAAAAAAAAAAAAAAAAAAGTAGTATTCAGTATCAGGATCTCTTTTGTCTAATCTAATTGTACTGTGTTACTCCCAGATGGATTTCTAATTCCTCACTGAGGATATCAGCTGGAAATTGAGTCATCTGTCTTCTGCACATTAGGCCAGTCTTACCTTAAAGAGTGCTTGAGTCAATTCCATTTAATTTCAGACAGAAGGTGGTACAGGCACAGAATATAGGATCTGGGGGTGTGGAGGATAAAGAAGAAGGCAAGGGGGATGTAACTTGGGAGAAAAACTTCATTTTCTACTTACTAGGGGTTTGTATTTTTCTTTTTCAGACTTTTTTTCCATCTGGCTATCTCATTCCCCTCACTCAGTGCACCCATGGCAGCAAGGCAGGCTTTTATGATGCAGAGAAAGCTGCAATATGTTCCTTACAGCACAGCACCTACAGCTCCCCCCTTGCTGGTGAGTATCCCATAGAACTGGCACACAGCTTGGAGGATGTTGGGCCAGATTCATCCCACTGAGGTAACAAAATTACAAGACATTTAATACCCTTCAACACTTGATTTTTCTGTTTCAGGTGTCATTCCAGTGACAACATCTGACCTG
>NW_009952259.1:572334-608559 GCF_000747805.2 Chaetura pelagica
CCATAGCACCTGTGCTGAGCAACTCCTGTCCCAGTTCCAGCGATGCCAGTTCTGCCCCAAATCCAAGTTCTTCATTTCTGAACTTTGCACTGCAACACGTAGGACTGACACCTGCTGGTGTGCAAGTCCCTGCAAATCCTGTTCTTCAGCACCTGCCAGTCACTCCACAAACAGACAATGTTAGCCATAGCTCAGGAAACACGAACTTGCAAGAACAGAAGGTAAGTTAAAATATATTGCAACTTCTTGACCGTGATGGGTTGAGTGGGAAGGATCGTAGAATGGTTTCTGTTGGAAGGGATCAGCTGGTTCCACCCAGTCTGTATGGGTAGGGACACCTCCCATGAGCCCAAGTTCCTCCAAGCCCCATCCAACCTGGGGCTATAATATAGTGCAGTACAGTATAGTGCAGTAATTCCTTTACAGCAGGCAAAATTTCCAAATAAACATTTGTAAAAAATCTTTCTAAATCAGCACTGCCCATAAAGAGCTGGCAGTGAAGGCCAGTGAAAGTACAATGTAATTGAGAGGTTAGAAAGGAAGAACAAGTATCATACTTGTGGAAGTGTAGCCAGCTGGAAGCTGACAAGGTGTGAAGAGACAACTGTTTCAGAGGGAGGATCTTGCATAGATCTGACAAGACACTTATTAACAAATCATCCATTTGTTACTTCATCTTTACTTTGTGTTACTCACCTCATCTACTCTCAAGTTCTTGCATTCAGTGTTAGGTTTTGTTAAGAGGATGGGATTGTAGAGGATTTTAAAATTACTTTTTCCCAAGAAGTTTCTCTGTATATTTTGTGTGATAGTGTACTGCACAAGGTCTGTTTGTATGAAAAAAGGAGATAATGGGATTAAAGAAACCAGCTTTTTATGCAATTGATTATATATATGTATATATTTCTAGCTATATCAAGGAAAACAGGTATATTCTTCTCAGTAAAGTGTTGGTAAGTTCTTAAATTTCAGGAAAAAAACCCTGATTTGGTAACATCCTGTAGAGACCTAAAACTACAATTCTTTTTAAATTTCCCTTAACTGAAAGTAACTTTAATTCTTCTCTTCAGCCTCCTGCTCCACAGGAATCCCAGGCAGCTACAGAAAACTTTTTCCGCACCCCAGGAGGGCCAAACACAGCATCTCCACTCCCTGCAAGTTCAGATGGTCCCAACAGGGTCTCTCAAGGAACTCTTTATATTCCTCAACGAAAACTTGAAGTGTCTGAAGACTAATTCTAGGATATCAAATTGCTGAATGTGTTACCAGGCATCAGGGCTGGTAACACACTGCACACATCTTGGATGGTATGATGGAAAACGTGTGGTTTGGACACTGGCAAGACTTCAATACTGGAATAGCCTTAATTAATGTTTTAGAATTAAAACTGGCTCTTCATGAGAAAGTTCCCACCTAATAATTTTTTTTTTTTTTTTTCCAAAAGGCTTACCTGAAGTATTATAGCCACAAAGTTATGTATCTAGTGGGGGGTTTTTGTGTTGCTTTTCTGCTATGCAAAGGAAGCTGAAATTGTCTGTGGACAGAAAGGTACAGTCTATCAGTCAGTACAGATTTTGCACAAAGTACTGTGAGTGTGTACATATTTTATGTCTTTAACAAAAAGGCCACAGTTAAAATGTCTTGCTCTTATGTTTAATAATGCTCTTTTGTAAAGTTAGTTAAAAAAACTAAAAAAACAACAAAAATGAATTCTTAATCAATTTTTATATAAGTTAAGAATTATTTATACTGTATTTTTAAATCAATTTGTTCAGATTAAACTTATATCAAACTCAAATTTTGACTTTTTTTGTTTGATTAGATTAAATTACCTGAGTTAAATAATACAGTGTACATTCACTGACAGCTCTTCTTGGTCAGATGAGGGTGTGTTTGTCCTCTGAAGAAAGAGGAAATGGTATTTCATCAGAAAGGGATTTCAGTAGCTCCATCTGAGTTTGGACTCTGTCAGTAGAGGTTATATCTCCAAATAACAACAATTAGAGGAAAATACAGTTATGAAGTTTGGAATTCAACAGGTTAAGCTGAACCAATTGAATTTAAATATGCAGAAGAGAGTGTTCTGTGCTGAAGGAAAAAAGACTAAGCCTCCTCCCACGCTCTTAGATGACAAGGAATAACTAACAAATCAAAGGAAAATACAATATATCTTCCTTTCCAGGTGAAACTGTTTGGCTGTTCAAACTAGGACAGGAGAAACAGTAGCAAAGACTAAAATTCAGGCTTGGATGGGACAGAAAAACATAGTTAAAACGGTTGATACAATTAAACTAATGCCAAATTATTTTATAATGCAAAATACACCTGACAGAATAAGATCACTATAGGATCCTACATAGGAGGGAAAGAAAAATAAAAGCTGGAAAAAGGGAGGAGTCTCACAGCAGCAGTGAGGTCTTTTTTTCTTCTCCAAAGTGGTAATTTATTGATCTTCCTTAAACCTGCCGTCAATTTCATTCCAGAAGTATAAAACCCAAGGTTTATAGAAACTTATAGAAAAGAAACCACAAACCTTTCATGTTTTTGGACACTGCTGTTGACAGAATAAGAAACTGCAGGCATGAGGCTTGGAGAAATGGGTCTTCTCACAGACTGCTCCCTCCTGAAAAGCTGAACGTACATTCTGCCTTGCTGTCCCTTGGCTCCTGTCAAAACAGCCTGCTTGTTCAGGCAGGCTTCACAACACCTTGCACTTCACATTCTTCTTGTTCATTTTTCAGGCTAAGAAGCTACTGCTTCTGTGCTCGAAGTGCCCTGTTCCCCAGAAGACCCACATTTCACCCTGACTGAGCTCACTGCTCCTTCCACCTGCCTCATCCACCCTCCAACACGACCTGAGCACGTGCTGTGCCCTGGCTGCCAAGCTCTGGAAATGTCCCTCTGATCCTCAGGCTCCCTTTGTTTTTAGATACTCTGCATTCCCATTCTCCGAGCAGCATTTTTTAATCCCTGCCTTTGATTTCTAGAAAGCCCAACATTCTCACTCCACCAGGAATATAAAGGTTCACACGTGTACGTTCCAGTTGCCTATTTCAAGTCTGTTCTTCCAGACCCTGGTCCTGATAACCAGTGGGCCAGGGATTAGTTGAAATGCTACCTGAAGGGTTTGACAGCTCCTCTGAGCTGTAAAGACCCTCTCAAGAAGCCTTGCATCCTTACAGGGACACACAGAGTCCAGGGTAGCCCAGAACTATAGAAATAAAGCAGCCCCCAATAGCAGGAAACTAAAGGTTGTTATTTCCTGCCTTTCCCCCTTAAATTCTCAGACAAATTCAAAGGGAAAATACTTACTGACATTTTAGGGCAAAATACTTCTCTACAGAATTGGTTATGGTGCAAATCCACCCCAAGTGCATGATCTACATGACATGAGTGATGATAAAACTAATGCTAAATTATAATACAAAATACACCTGACAGAATAAGATCATTATAGGATCCTACATAAAAGGGAGAGAAGAATAAAAGCTGGAAAATGGGAGGATTCTCACAGCAGCAGTGAGGTCTTTTTCCAACTTCACAGGAAGAACTTGTCTCTGTATTATAAAACCTTTGCTGGGCTATAGGCTCCCAAGAGATTTCAAAGTAGCCTCAGCAAACAGACCCCTAAAATCCTACAGTCTGATGTAGATTTAGCATCTAATTTCCTTACATTCCCATGAAAGTCTCAGAGTTGAGACTCTCAGCTTCAGACTCCTGGAGTTCAACCACCAGGCTGTAAGGGCTTGGCCCTTTCACACACAGCAAAGTCCACGATAAGTTCTCTAAATTCATACACCCCTTCAGAAAATGAGAAGTAGCTTCTACATCTTTAAAGTAATTAATACCCTGTAAAAAGTGAACTTTAAAGTGCCTCCTACTTCAGTCTGGGCGTCTTCAACACATCTCCAGCATCATCCATTTCCAGTGGGCTCAGTGAGGCAGGGCAAATACAACTGCAATGATTAGACATGCTACATATTATACATATTAACTAGTCATTTTAACACCTAAACCCAATCAAAAGTGAAAGATTAGAGTGAAAAGCATAATTCTCTGTACCCTAAAAGACAAACCAGTTGTATCTATCGAAACATGAACTGCCAAATGAAATTCTATTTGGTGTTAAATTCTCCAGTTACAGAGGTTCCTACAAACAGGTTTAAATCTGATTATTTTTATCCTAAATAATTACTAAATAATCATTTTGGTAAATTACTTCTGGCACTGTGACCATTTATGACTAAATCCTCATTTCAGGAGCTGTTATTTTATGGTTCACATTTAAACCATGTGGTAGCAGCTTCAAAACTTTAATCTTTATTTCTGATCTATTTGACCACAGTCAGAAATGCTCTCCAGGGGTAATCTGAGGGGCTGCATTGTTGTCCACCTACTCACAAGTGGACAGAAGGGAACCACATGCCAGGCTTTTGTCAGAGGTTATTTTCAGCTTGGTGATAGCAATGGCATTGCTCAGATCCCTGAAACTCTCTCTCCTTCCCCTCCCCTCCCAGCTTATAAGGCTGAGAGCAGTGGCCACTGCATTTAAAGAGTGCAGGGATCCCTTGTGTGCAAACCATTTCAGGCCCAAGAAAATAAGGAGGAACATCAAGCAACTCCGGTAAGTGGAGCATATTGAGTTCTCCCAAAAGTTTCTGATATAAGGGTTTGGGCATTTTATATTTTTCCTAATAGATCATAGAAACAGCTTATTGCTTGGCAAAGAAAAAGGTGTAGGTATAGTATGGAACTGTACTAAAGAGCTGAGAGCAGAATTTTAGGTTTGGAGCAGCCACTGATGGAAGAGATTCTTGTGAGCTTCTCAGCCTGGTTAGTAGCAACTAGTGTTCCAAGAACAGGGCTGTGGGGATCCTTGTTAATAAGACACATGTTTTGGCCGCATCTAAGACTGGATAATAGAAGTGTCAGAAGGTGTTTGGTTTTTTTTTTTAAAAAGTTATTAAGGAGCTACAGAATTACTGTTCCACAAACATTTTGTCTTTGTACATCCAATTTTTAAAGGATAGAAACTTGCCTGCATTCATAATTTCCCAGATAAAGGTATTCTAGAAGAAAAAAGAAAACTTACCAACCAAAAATCTTGAAAATATTTAAAGGCAGTGACAATTTTTTTTTTTTTTATATCAAGTGACAATAAAACCTCTACGTAGACTCACCAGAAAATGACTAGATAAGAACACAAGCTGAAAGAATTCACTTTTTCACCACTCAAGCATTACAAGACTCATGATTGGTCAAGTCTTCAGAAAAGCCCCAATAGTTTAAAAAAAGGAAAAAAAAATACTTTGAAAAGTTTTCTACCTAAAGGTATAATTATTTCAAATAATAAACCCTTGGATATAGATAAAACAATTCTGTGCCTGATCTCAATCATCGCAGCAACTCTTCACAGTCCGTAAGAGTTTTGCTGAGCACTTAAGAGACTTAGTGCATGGATAAGGATTTAGAGAAGGATTTTGTGGAAGGAAAAGTGAAAGTTGATAGCCCAGGATTAGGTCTGGATCATTTGAACTGCAGGATGCAGTTTCACACAGCCACACAAAAAGATCTCTGTGCATGTATGTGTGGGGCTGTGGTTGCTTTCTAAGTCAGAGTTAAGGACCTTGTTCCTGTGTCAGGGTATCTTCATTTTTTCAGGTGCAATCTTCAATTTCTGCCACTGTGTGCATCAAGGAAGTTTTAAAAGAAATGTGGCATTACTAGGCTAGAAAATAATAGATAATTGGAAGGACACAGAGATGAAAGTGAAGGACTCAGACAAAGGAGTCTGGGTTTTCCCATCAGTTTTGCACATCATGTGCTTCATATCAAGTCACCTTAAATATTTTGTTTCTAAAGGGCTTGTGTAAACTAGAGTGACCAGGGTCAATGAAAAATTGTATTAACTTCCCTGTGTCAGTCTGGAAATTCCCAACCCTTGATCTCCCTGTGTTGGGAGAAATATGAAGGAAATATGAAGGAAAAAAGCTAGTTATCAGGAGAATGTGATGGAGGCAAAGTGTGTGACACTACCTAATGAACTTAAAATGTACCTGTGTCCATCGTCCACTGAATGCATTGGAACATGAGAAATATGATTATAAATATATCAAAACATTGGATCTTCCATTAAATGTGCTCACTCTTTGATTTTCTCTGTTGTGCATTTGTCCTACTGAGAGGAAAGGCTTCCTGCAAGGGGCTGGATTTTGACAAAAAACACCTTCAGGCTCTTGTATTGAGATGCAGTGGCAGGAATGGTGCTTTACACTGCAGACACTTCAAGACAAAAGGAAACACAGTGAGTGTTAGTTGCAGAAAAAACCTCTGGCAGCATTTTATGGCTGCTTTCACAAAGGGAGTTGTATGTCTTTGTCCCCACGGTGCTGGTGAGGTGTGTAACATTAAGGACGGTCAAATGAGTCACTGGTGGTCACAGGACAGGTCAGAGCAGAGCTGTGATTAGATATCACAATGAGGTCCAGGCTGCACTGGTGTTTCCCACAGGCTTCAGCTGGGAAAAGAACTTCCAATGTCGCCTTGATACTTGCATTTCAGAGATTTAATTGGGTATTATTACTGTTGCTTTGCTAGGTAAGGAATCAGGATTCTTATACTCCTAACAGAGTTTAGACTGAACAGCTAGCTAGGATTAAAAGAGAGAGAGATGCAAGGCACAGCCTGTCTGTCCATCACTCCTCATTCAGTATTTCCACCACAGATCACAAAGAAGGACATTTTCCATTCCATTTATCTCCTTCAAAGCCATCCTGTAGCACATGTGGCACCCTGAGATAATCCTCCCAGCCACACAGTATGTGACTTCTGCAGCCCATTCAGACAGGACCTGAGCTCCAGGCTGCTAAGTGTGCAAGCACTTGGGAGGGAAAACCTCATGCTCAGCAAGGAAACACCAGGTGACTTTCAACATCTCTGTTACCTCCACTGCCCTGCCTGGCACCAGCACTGCCTTTCATTCCTCTGCACAACTTCATGGGGCCTGCATCATCTTCCCATTTCAATCAATGGATCTAAAGATATCTTCGGATTATACTCTTATCAATAGCCCTGTGGTTAGGGAGACACTCTGTGACAGTTACATGACACCCAGATTTGTACAGTGTGACAAACAGCCCAACACAAGCCAGCTCACATATTTTCATGCCTGTGTAGAGCACAGAAACACTTCAAAGGCTTCCCTGCTCTGAGGCCAGCCTGGATAGGAGTGTTAAAAGCTCTAAGTAATGAGAAGTATCCTTGGCTGCAAGTCTCATGTGTATGAATTCTACTCCATACAGCAGCTGCATTTTGAGAAGGATCAATATGAGTTGCTTGATGCTGTTAGAGCAAGGCCAAGAACACTCCTCTGCCTCAACTCCTAACTCCTCCAGGAGTGCCTGCCAACATGCCACAATATTAATACTCAAAAGTTCCTCTGTCTCATGTTTAGTACATGTAGAGTGGGCCCACTCTGCTTCCCACTAGGTCACCAAAATGTAACAAGTACCACGTGGTGACCAGTCACTGCAAGTTAACCAGATTTAGGCAACAAAGTTTGGGGAATTTCACCCACATTTATATACTGACACCCAAGGAACTTAAGTGAAATTAAGGCTTTGGGTGTACTTCTCTCTACAACAAATATGAGAGCGAGTTCTGTTTGTGCATTGTAAGGATGGAGATTCATCCACTGTTATGATTTAGATGAGTAGAAAACTGTGAATGCCACATACCCTTGGAATTTCCTTGCTCGTGGTAATGCTGCTGCACAGGCAGCATCCATAGGGATGGATGGGCACTGCAGTTCAGTGTTTGGAGAGAAGAAAAAGAAAGCAAGGACATGAAGAGCACATGTCCTGGTACCTCACCCAGCTGCTAGGTCAGCCAGCAGAGACACCTCTGCATATGCTGCCGTTCTTATACCCATGTCCTCATGGGAACGTTTTTACTGTGACTCCTTTCTCCTACAGCTTCCCATCAGGTGATGCCAAAAAAACATGGAAAATGTGTTTGCATGCCCAGTCACGTTACTATAATTAGCCTCAGGAGCAATGATTCTTTGAAGAGCTCTAACCACGGCCCCTAACAGCACAACCTTCACTATCGCGCATTATCAGACTTTTTCAGAGATTATTTTTTGCCTTCAGCTAATGATGTAATTAGAGCTGGTTTCCAACAAGCACCCGATTGCCACAGACTGAGATGCTTTTCAGACGTGTGCCTTTCAGAGGAACTAGCACAGCAGAAGCAGTTTTGCAGAGGCTGGAGGTACAAAACCCTCTCCTCCCGTGCTGCTCCAGCTGGTATAGGATTCAACTGGGAACTTGGTTTGAAAGGGAACACTTAGAGCACAAAAATCTCATTTTCACTTCCCAGAAAGTGTCACAAAACTGACTTTTATCTCCCATTGCTCTTAAAATGTTTGAAGCATTACTTGAACTATTTTTATATATTAAAAAAAATGGCACTGATACAAAAGTACTTAAAAAAGATGAGAAACCACAGAATGGCAGAATGAGACAATAAGATTTTACCTGTGCTAAAGATTTCTCTCTGTTCCATTATGTCTCATCTAAAAGAAACAGAAAAAAGGTTTTAGCAGTGCTATTCAGTAAAATCTTCACTGACTAAGGGACCAAATTAATCCTCTGTTCCTTGCACACAGTTACTTTTGTGTCTTATTTCAGCTACATGAGATTTTTGCTCTTCCTCATTGCATTAGAGATAAACAGAGTTAGACACAAGCTGAGAATCCTCTTCCTTCTTGCATGATTTCTGTTTTCTAACTGTCAGAGCAGCTCTGCTCTTGAAGAGGCTCCCAAGAGAGCAGACAGGGTGTGAAAGAGATGAATGGGGCAGAGAAAGAGAGGTTGGATCTCACCTGAGAATGACAGCCATGCTGTCTACCACAGGTTAGCAGTCACAACAGCCAAGTATGCACTTCCACAGGGTTAAAGATGCACTAATAACCACAGTCCTAAAGCAGAAATGTTTGGATGGGCATTGTTATCAAACACTGCCTGTTAAAACGTGCTGACACTGCTATGTCTCCAGTGCTAGAGGTTCAGCACGTGCACACACTCCTATGCCAGCTGCCTTTTGCTGGACAGACAATTTTCTTTTGTACCATCCTGTGGTGTTTAGTGTTAGTTGCCAGGAAGAATTCTTTTCACCTTCAGGTTCAGCTTGCTGGCATGTAGCAATTGATCATTTAATTCTCAAATTCAGAAGATACAGTCCAGAAGACACTGAGATGATGATAAACATGGGACATTAGTGTCCAACACCTAAAATACAAGCTATTTACACGATCAACTATGTTACATCACTGCTGTGATAAATTCCCCTCTCTCTCTTGCTTGACTTCAGAGGAAAATTCTCAGGTAGCAGACCTGATTCAGCATTCAAAATATCTTTCTTAATTGGGAATATCTCATGGTGAATTTAATCAAATACAAATAGCACAAGCAGGCTTTGCAAGAACTATAATAAGAAGGTGACTGGTTTTCCAAGAAGGACAAGGAAGCCCTGAGCCAGGAGCTTGGAACAAGCTGATAATACGATGTGCAGATGACAAGATGACGTCCCAGTCTTTCCAGAAACCATGACTCAAACAAGAAAACAGAAGGGCAAAGGGTGGGCTGGGGTTGTTTCAGATGTGTGATAGTGCAGTCATCAGGAAAGCCACTTACTGAGCCTGTGGTCAGGCGACCCACTGGGCTCCTGCCTCCAACACTGCCCTCCTGTGTGACCTTGGGCAAGTCACTTCAGCAGTAGCTGGAACAATAAAGCACTATTCTCCTTTTTTTTCCTCTTTCTCCCCCCCTCAGATGTTTAAATTTTTTAAGCAACTGACAAGAGAAAAGCCCACCTTAGGCACCTTAGGAATCTGTTATTCTTCTACAACAGCTGTGCAGCACAGTGATTGTGTTCTATAAGGAATTCAGAAAAGCAACAAACACAACTTGTTTCCACTAAAGCATCCTCTGAAATAACATTGCACAGTTGTTTAACTTCAAGGTGGAACTATCCAGGTGTGAATTGTATAAAATTATATCATACTGACAGAAAATTGCCTTTATACGTGTCACCAGTGAAGCTCAGGTGGCACTGGATGAACTGGTCCTTGCTCTGGAGAGGTATAAATAGTACTATACCCTGTCTCTCAACAGGGTTTATGTAGAATATTGCTCTGTAGAAAATTTAATGCCAGATACTGCCCATATGTTTGCTCAAACTTCAGCAGAGTTCCAAAGTGTTTCCCAGCTTCCATTAAAATTTGCCTTGCCAAGTCAGATCAACAAAGTAAAAAGTGAGAGGAAAAGACCATGCTAGGATACAGGGGAGGGCAGGATTGAAAGAAAATTACTATTTTCTGGAAAAAATATCCTAGATCCACTTCTCCAGAAGAGATTTGAGTGATCCTGGCACCTTTTTACTGACTGAGCACCCACGGACAGGACATATCCTTGCAGTATATCCTGGCTTCCAATGTGCCTCAAAAACCTATGACACCAGCCACAGTTTCCAATATCAAGGAAGATCTCTCCAGGTCTCCCCTCCTCTCTAGGGCCAGCATATTGAAGTTCGGTGGACTCTCAGCTACTATCTCCTCTCTCTGCTACCAGATAATCTACAAGCACTGTGGTGTAATTCACACTTGCAGATATTGGCTTGGAGCCACCCTGCAATAGCAGTTGACTGGAGAAGGGAAAAAATAATTAAAAAACCAAAACAAAACAACAAAAAAACAAACAATCAAGCTGTAATGTTTAAAATAATTCACTCTTGCTGTTGCACTTATGTGATTTGATTTTGTAGGCTTCTTCTGAGAAACAAGGATGCCAAACTGGGGAGGTGGAGCCAAATGTGGTGCCTGTGATAAGACCGTGTACCACGCTGAGGAGATCCAGTGCAATGGAAGGAGTTTTCACAAGACATGCTTCCTCTGCAGTAAGCTGAGCTACACTGGTTTCACTTCACAGCATTCCCATAGCTCTGTATTAATCTTCCAGTAAAGCTAGTAAATTTACTTTTGTATTACTTTGCATGCAATAAAGAAGCTTCTTAGCCTCCCCAGTTCAACATGTTTGCTCACAGGGCACTTACAGCATTTAAACACTTTCAAACATCTTGTTTAAACACCTTTAATCATATTTTTTAAACACCTTTAAACATGTACCGAGGATGGTAGAAGCAACCAGCATCAAACTGAAGTTTTGTAAAGCCTGTGCATCTTTCTTTTGGGAAAGCTGGAGGTGAAGGGCAGTTACATGTTAATCATCCCACCTGAAGTACAGCCCAGTGAGACTGATTCTGGTCTGGCACCCTCTAGAAACCTACAGATAAAACTTGTTTTCCATCCTTTTAGTAACAGAAGGATGGAAAATGACCAGATAAGGCAGCAGCCACCTTCCTGAAATGCCAGTTGGCCACTCCACAGCAGCTTTTAATAACCAAGCCCAGTTTTCTAGCCCTTTACCCCTGCCTCTCAGGCTCTGGGCTTTTCTTTTTCCAAACATGCACTGGGTGACTATTGTTAGGGACAATGGTTCATCCCAAGAATCCCTACCTTCTGTCACATAGCATAGTATATTACAGGCTTCTTTCATGTTAAAAAGTCTAAGACTGAAGTATGTCTTACTAGGATATTACAGGAGATGGTTAGTTTTACAGTGAGTCCTAACATTAATTCATTTCACACAATAAAGCTTAAAAACATTAACCCCAGCATCATAAAAACATCTCCCACCAACACCCTTACAAGTATCTCAGTCTCCTCATTCCCCTTATCTCATTTCACTTACTCTTTCACTCCCCACACCTCTGTAAAGTCTGGCAGATGGCTTCTAGGAATTTTGCTTTCTCTGCAGATGAGCCAGCACTTGAAAAAATTAGTGAGAAGGTAACAGTTCAGCTCTTTCTGCCATTTGTGGAGAGACTAAACAATTTGACAAGAACCAAAGATAGCGAAATAGGGGTTTTTTTTCAGACAAAGCCTGAGATGTAGCATTTTTGCAGTATGAATTCCAGCAAGACAGCTTAGAAGCTATTGAATCCAATTTTTCACCCTCCTTTTGTGGATGGAGAGAGAATTCTCATCTGGAGGCATGAGAATGATACTCCATGGTTAGATGACAGGGTAGAGCACCATGCAGAATCAGTCCAAGGGACACACTGGAGTCTTTGCTGTTCTCCAAGTGCCCTGCAACTGATGTCTAAAAGACTGAGCAAGAAAGAATTCCCTCTAAAAGTTTTCAGCTAATACACCCCAGCCAGTTATTACAGAATGGTAAAAATCTCAGCTTTGTGAAAACCAGAGACTTCTTATTGACTCTGTGTGCTGCCTATAACAATTAATGCCAGGTATCAGAGAATGCTCAGGGAGGAGGCCATGAAGGTGCTAATTATGAGAAAGCCTTTAGACACTTGTGCTTTATCAAATGCTAGAAAATGATTTGGCAGAAGACAAATCAGTAGACTCTCTAGTGTCTAATAAAAATAAACAGGGCATAGCTAATAATATTTCTCTCCCACTTAATACTAGAACAATTCTAAGCTTAATTCTTAGTATAACTGATATTTGTATTTATTTTTTTTTTAGTCATTCATGATAAACAACATCAGCTCTGCCAACTGTTTGTTTAGTTTGCTGTGTTCTGATTTTTTTTGTTTGGCTTTGGCTAGCTGGCTGGGGCTTTGGGTTTTCTGTGGGGTTTTTTTTGTCAGTTTGTTTTTTTATTTGCTTCTTGTAGTCAGGGAAACATGGAATTGTCAGAGCTGGAAGGGATCTCTAGAGATCATCTAGTCCAACTCCCCCACTAAAGCAGGATCACCCAGAGCACATCACACAGGAACGTGTCCAGGCGTGTTCTGAAAGTGTCCAGAGAAGGGGACTCCACAACCTCCCTGGGCAGCCTGTCCCAGGGCTCTGTCACCCTTATAGTAGATTTTTTTTTTTTAATATTTCAGTGGAACTTCCCATGTCACAGCTTGTGCCCATTGCCCCTTGTCCTGTCACTGGGAACCACTGAAAAGAGTCTGGCTCCATCCCCCTTGCACCCACCCTTGAGATACTTCTAGGCACTGATGAGGTCTCCCTTTGGCCTTCTCTTCTCCAGGCTAAAGAATCCCAGCTCTCTCAGCCTTTAAGTTATAAGTCTGAAGTGAATTATTAATAGGTTAGATGCTAAAAAGAAGTATTTCCAGCAGAACTATGTGTAAGGTCAAAAATTAAAGGCACATCTAAGCTCAGCTGGCATATGAGAGGCATATTAATTGGCTTTACTTCTCCCATGATTCACACACTTATCAGGAGCTCTGGATGACTCAGCATCATGTACCATGTTCATGGGCTTTTCAATGAACTCAATACAGGATTTCATTTCTCCACAGAAGGAAAACAAGCCTTCCTGACCCAACCTCAGGCACAGAAACAGTTCACCTATTTGGCTGAGCTCTCGCCTTTTTATATTCAATATATTTAATACGTACTTTATATTTTAAATTCTATTTGACCAGACACACAAACCACACCAGTATTTTTCATCCAAAATAGTTCAATTTAGGCAAAATTACAAACAATATGAATGAACCTGTTAACACAGTGAGAAGCAGACAAGCTAAACTAAAAATCACATTCTTCCCCACTCTGTAGTTTTTCCCCTACAAATGTTATGAGAGAAACTTCTTCGAGGAGATCAAACCCTCCATCCCAAACAGATTGCTGTTTACCCACCTTGTTTCCCTGTCAGCTTTTCCTTAAGCTGCAGCTGTGATGGACACTTGGCAGGATCTCACACCACCAACCTGGAACTTCTCTGTGCCGGCTGGTGAACAGAAGCTGTTGGCAGATGACAGGTCTCAGAGTTATTTCAACAGTAGCACTTCAAGGGCTTTTGCTCCATCTGTTGTGGTGAATTGATACTCTATCCCTAAGGTGCCAGAAATAGACACACTTTATCTACTGCTAGAGTTTCCATCATCCCTTAGCTCCCTTAGCAAACGAAATTATAATCTCAAAGCAGAGGAGACTGTAGCACAAGGGGATCGGGTTCACACACTGACAGAATCCCCTGGTTTTATTTCTATTAACTTTAAAGGTCCTTGCAAAATATTTTCCCCTCTATGCAGTACAGTGACAGGATTACAGCTGCAGAGGTTCCAGGATCAGCTTAAATTCTGATGTGGATTCACACTCACAGCAGGACAGTGAAGATAAATATGGGGGGAAAAAGGACTAATCAAAGGCTCAGCTCACCTTGAGCTTGAACTTCCAACCACTTCCAATACTTTCCCAGGTTTCTGTTGCTTCCATAAGCTAAGCAACTTTATTTTCCAGGCTACCAACAGCCCATGCACAGCTGGAATCCCCTCTGGGCAGTATGCACTTGTTTAAGGGAAGGAGCAGAAAGTTTCCCCTACTTTTTGTTTCCCCTGGCAACTCCCATTGACACTGAACAATTTGCAAGAAGCGTTGAAATCTTAGGTTTTAAGCATACTACAAACCCCTGATTTTCTAACAGGCTCTCTGACCTGAAACCCTCTCTTGTTGGGGTGGGGGCTGTCTCATGCTGAGTTCCCAAGCAATGCAGCACACATAGTCACTGAGGAGATGAGTGCAGCTCCCCCATTCATTATTGTCCTGTTTCCATGCATAAGCAGCACGGAGATCCATGGGACCAGTAACAGAATTCAGTCTCTAGATGCTGACCAGGTTTCAGATGAGCAAAGAACTGGGAAAAGAGTGATCTGTCTTCTACAGCCACTCAATGAGAATTAACCCTGTGTGAGACTCCTGAACGCTAGGGGTGGCTTGTGTTTCCAAAAACAGGGATACTTGCTTACTGAGATCCCTAAGGAAGCAGCTGTTAGCACCCGTTGCCTTTTGGTCCTTCCAAGTAGAGGGTAGGGCTAAAGTGGTGCTGTACAGGATAGAACTTGTATTTTATATTCATGTCAAGCATTCCTGTGGCTCTGCCTGTCCAAAAGTCTCCCAGTCCTTTCCTGGTGAGCTGAGCCAAGCAGTGTTTCTCTAAATGAACACATTTAGGAAGAGATCTCTGCTTTTGGAGCAGCTCTAGTCATACTTTTGACATTCTGGAAGAAGCCTAACAGAGCTGAGACTGCCAGTTATTTGGGATCATTGCTTCACCTGGCACCACAGCTCCAAGAAATAAAAGAACCAAGTCCTGCTTGACTCTGTCTGGACACGGCACATACTTCACAGCCCCTTTTAGGAAAATGCCACATGAAAATAGCATGGGCTGAGATGAGGAAGCCAGCACAGACTCAGGGTGACTATTTTGGAAGGTGCAGGTGCATGGTAGAGTCAACAGCCCAGCAGCCTCCTTTTTTTTTTTTAATATTTGGGAGTGTGAGATGATGATCTGTAATTCATCTTAAGCTTCACATATCCAGACAAACTGTCTTGACAAGCCTGTGATTTTTCTAGCGTTAGAGTGTAACTCCAGAGAGAAAAGCAAGTTCAATGCATGCACACCTACTTGTGCAACAGGAACAGTAGTTCCTATATTTTTAGCTATATTTATATATTTTCTATATTTGACTTATATTTGATTTATATTTATTTCATTCCTATTTTATTTAGGTTTAAATTTTTATTTCTTTTTTTTTTTTTTTTTTTTTGCTATTCCTATATTTTTAAACAAATTTAAAACTAATTGCAATTCTCCTGAACCACATACATTGAATATTGGCAAGCACAGATGTTTCTCCATGCCTCTCTTTTCCTGTTCTCAGTGGCTTGCAGAAAAGGTCTGGACAGCACCACAGTAGCAGCTCACGAATCTGAAATCTACTGCAAAACCTGCTATGGGAGGAAATATGGTCCCAAGGGAATTGGCTTTGGGCAGGGGGCAGGATGTCTCAGCACGGATACTGGTGACCATCTGGGCTTGAATCTGCAACAGTGAGTTAAACCCCACTGACAGCACTTTCTCCTGGTGCTGCTTGTCACTTCGCTGGGTATCTTAGATATTTTATTCTGTTTCCATAACAACATCCAGTGTAAGTAGCAGAACAAACTCTCCTAGAACCTTTCCTTTAGTGGACAGAGTAATTCACCCATTTTTAGTGATGTTCAGCCTCTTTAAGCCTTCTTTATGAACTAGCTCCTCCTTAAGGGGGAATTATTCTCCAGAAGCAGCCTTTATGTGCCACCACAGATGTAAATATTCAATTTTCTATCAGTAGCACAGTGGTTAAGTCACATTCCTATTTTGGAAGGTGCAGGTGCATGGTAGAGTCAACAGCCCAGCAGCCTCCTTTTTTTTTTTAATATTTGGGAGTGTGAGATGATGATCTGTAATTCATCTTAAGCTTCACATATCCAGACAAACTGTCTTGACAAGCCTGTGATTTTTCTAGCGTTAGAGTGTAACTCCAGAGAAAAAAGCAAGTTCAATGCATGCACACCTACTTGTGCAACAGGAACAGTAGTTCCTATATTTTTAGCTATATTTATATATTTTCTATATTTGACTTATATTTGATTTATATTTATTTCATTCCTATTTTATTTAGGTTTAAATTTTTATTTCTTTTTTTTTTTTTTTTTTTTTTTTTTGCTATTCCTATATTTTTAAACAAATTTAAAACTAATTGCAATTCTCCTGAACCACATACATTGAATATTGGCAAGCACAGATGTTTCTCCATGCCTCTCTTTTCCTGTTCTCAGTGGCTTGCAGAAAAGGTCTGGACAGCACCACAGTAGCAGCTCACGAATCTGAAATCTACTGCAAAACCTGCTATGGGAGGAAATATGGTCCCAAGGGAATTGGCTTTGGGCAGGGGGCAGGATGTCTCAGCACGGATACTGGTGACCATCTGGGCTTGAATCTGCAACAGTGAGTTAAACCCCACTGACAGCACTTTCTCCTGGTGCTGCTTGTCACTTCGCTGGGTATCTTAGATATTTTATTCTGTTTCCATAACAACATCCAGTGTAAGTAGCAGAACAAACTCTCCTAGAACCTTTCCTTTAGTGGACAGAGTAATTCACCCATTTTTAGTGATGTTCAGCCTCTTTAAGCCTTCTTTATGAACTAGCTCCTCCTTAAGGGGGAATTATTCTCCAGAAGCAGCCTTTATGTGCCACCACAGATGTAAATATTCAATTTTCTATCAGTAGCACAGTGGTTAAGTCACATTCACCACAGAAAATGAACATTTAATTTTTTTCCTATCAGAGGCTAAAATACAGTGTGAAGTTTTACTGTGAGAGAAAAAAAAAAAAATCACACTGCCACACACTGTTAACTCTCAACGGGGGAAATAACATTTCTAAATCCTCCCTGTGGCTCTAGGAACACTCACAAACACACCGAGAACATGTTTGAACAAAGGAATTCTAATGAGAAACCACCTTCCAAAAGCCTCAGCTGCACATAATTATCTCTGACAGTTCATTTTTACAGTATTTTTCTACAATTCTCAAAGCTCCATATTTCCAAATAAAAAAAAAATTGCTTTCTTCTGGTTTTGCTGTAAGGAAACCAATTAAACAATATGCTGTGCAGGAAATAAATGCTTAAATCATGTATTTAACTGTAGCTCCTCATAAGATATGAATCCATTATGGGCAGAGTTCTGTATCAAAAACTGCCACATCCTGCAGATTTAATGACCTGTTGCAGGCCCACAATCCCATAACTCAGAACTCATTTTGTGAAAGGCTTTCAGCTGGCACAAAGACATAAAAAAGCAAAAAGTTCAGAAATACAAAGCAAGGCTACTTTTCTGATGTGCTTTTGACCCCAGGACAGAACTCCAGTGGCCTGTCCAAATGTTACAGTGACTAATGAAACTGCATGCAAAATCTAAAGGTTTTTCCACTCACTACTGGCTACCAGCAGACAGCCAGTTACAAAGAATAGTGAGGTCTTTGGCTGGTATCTTCCCTCTTGCGTCTGGATAAAACAAAATCCTTTTTTACTTCCACTTTTAGTTGAATATAATGTTTTCTGCATGTGGCTGCTGTCAGCTCTATGCACTCAGCCCAGAACAGGTTAATATTAGCAGTTATAGTATCAGCTTTTCAATCACACAACACAGAATTCAACAGAAGACTTGAATTTTCTCTTCCCCCACCCCCCTTTTAGCATATCTAAGACCAGTAATTTCTTATTCTTCATCCCTTATCAAAAAACAGTGAAATAATATTTCTAGGATGAAGGTAACATTTTAAGCAGCCTTTTTAAAACACTGAAAACTTCTGTTTTAGGGGCTCACCAAAGTCTGCTCGGGCTTCTACAACAACTAATCCTTCCAAGTTTGCCAAAATGATGGTAGATGTCGACAAATGTCCCCGCTGTGGCAAATCTGTGTATGCTGCAGAGAAGATCATGGGAGGAGGAAAAGTAAGTAGTTACTGCAGCACTAGAAACAAAGCACACTCTTGTAATGGTGATCAAAGTATTGCTACCATGTCCTTGATCTTTTAAATTTTTACATATGGTCTCTACAAAGAAAATTCGAGGATAAATTAGCAAATTGCTGCAGAGTCCAATGTCCTTCTAAGTTTAAAACCATGTGTTTTTTGTAAGCCACCTTTAATTTTTTTGCATCTTGTTGATGTCTGAAGAACAACTCGTGGCTACTGTACAGGCTGCTTCCTCTACCACTGTCATTTTACTGCCATCTCTGGGCTTATTTATAATTTAAACATTTGTTTGCAGTGGCAACTGCAGATACATTAAAGAGATCCTGTGACTACAAAAAGGAAGGTCTGCCTCATATGACATGCTAGCTCTCTGCTCCAGGAACTCTCACTGGAATATTATCTCTGCACATCAAAGGAGTGGCCAAAACAAGAGCAGTATCTATAGCTCCCTGCTTTTTACTAGACATCCATTAACAACAAAGTCACTAGGGAAAATATTGATACAGACTAATATAATAATTGAAAAAAGACTAATCAAGAATGATTAAAAATTGAAGCCATGAGGCAAAAAAACCCCAATTTTTACCTTTTCACCCTGTAAAAATAGCAATAGTTCTTTGTTTCTTGTATCTGCTAGCCATGCACTTTCTATAATATACAATGAATCCTCTGAATTTCCTCAGCCTTGGCACAAGACCTGCTTCCGCTGTGCTATTTGTGGAAAGAGCTTAGAATCCACAAATGTTACAGACAAAGATGGAGAGCTCTACTGTAAAGGTAAGAACTGCAATGAACCTGAGTCAATCTGAAAGTTGTCTTTTTAGACCTCATATTGGCATCCTCACTTACCTTGTTGCATGCTTAACAGCTTCGTGAAAATTCATTTTATCTTCTTTTAACAGCTTTCTGAAAGCAAAGACCTCTGGTAACATTGCAGTTGCATCTTCTGCTACTAGCAATTACATTTTAAACTTGTCATTTTTCTCAACCTGGTCTACTGAGAGGTGTCCCTGCTCATAGCAGGGAGGTTGGAACCTGACTATCTTTAAGGTCCCTTCCAACCTTAATCATTCTATGAGTCTATGATAAGTCTATGATACCCCCTCAGGTCTGTCCTCTGACCTTCTAACAGGAACACTGGCCATATCTGTTGGGCAGATTCATGTATCTGCATAATCTCCTTCACTCAAAAAAACCCCACTAAGATACAGATCTTCAAAGGTCATATATTTACAGTCATGATCCTACTGGACTTCTTCCCAGTCAGAGTTAAAAGATACTTCCACTATATTGGAAGATACACAGAAAATAACACATTCATGCTAAATTATACATCTAGATGTTCTTCTCAGATCAAGAAAATTCACCAGCTTCACTGGACTTTCAGTAATAGCATAAGGGGCAAAATATGCAAAGGTTTTAAATCCTGGGCTAAAGTTTATAGAGAATCCTGAAGAATATTTCAGTTCTGTTACTTTGGGTGCAGTCTGACAACTGTAAGTGATCAAATGAGTGTATCTGGAGAAAAGCACTGACCTCTGTATAAAAACATTCAGAATTCCACTTACCTCTCTCCTTCTTTTCCAGTTTGCTATGCAAAAAATTTTGGCCCCAAAGGAATTGGGTTTGGTGGCCTCACTCAAGCAGAAAAGAAAGAAGAGTGTGAATGAGAAGAAATGGATGCAACAGACTCAAACTGCTGGTGATGCCACCAAGTGACAATTGTCAAGTAAAGCACCAAACATCACAGTATTGCTACAACCTTAGGACATTTGTTTAGTATTTTCCACCTTGCAGGAAAAACTTGTGAGCTTTTATCTTAAGATATTCTTAGAATCGCTTAAAAAGGCACAGTGATAAAACTAGATTTGTATTTGCTTTACAGTAAGTAAAGACAAAAAACCCTCATGGAACGTTACTGCTTCTTAAACTAGTATTTACCATAGTTTAGACTGGACTTGTGAAGACTCAGCATTCTGTCCTGTTAAGTCAGGGACACCTTCTGGAGCACGAGGGTCAGGGTGTTCCAATCCAGGCTGTACTTCCCTTTGCTCAGGATGTCGTACTGCCTGTATCCCTAAAATCTCCCAGTGGCATCTTGTGTGACAACAGAGTAGATGTTATTCACTTTGAGAGAATTAAAAAGGGTTTGAAATTCTCTCTCAAGGGGAGAAACTTCTGAAGGAAAAACATTTTATTAGGAGACAGTGTTATAAGTTTTGTAATTGTATGTCTTCAAGCTACAATAAAGTACTGATATTGCTTCACATTACTTTCACTTGGATTTGTTCGTGCTTCATGTTCTACAACATCACAGATAAATGCATTTCCCTGACACGTATGAAAACCCCCATTTCTTAATTACAAAAAATCTGTTGCATTAAACTACTTTACTCTCATGTTGTTCGTTTTAGAAGGTATTCAACTTGAATTTTCTGATCCTGATCTGTTTCTCTGCTGGTTTTGATCATTATCTACTTTGACTTACATTCAAAACTACACTGCCCAGTTGGCCAGCACAGACCAATCTTGTAGCCATTTCCTGGAAACACGTTTTACAGTTGGGAAATAATTCCCTCTTTTTATATACATTGCTATTCTCCCTCATCAACTTACCCATTTTCATAAAGTAACAGGGTAGGCAAAACATGTAAAATATAAGGCAGAGTCAAGCCTTTCCTTATGATTTTGTGCTTACCTGTTCTTAAGTATCTCACTGGTCATAAAACTCCCCTCAGAGTCTGTAAAAATACACTTGGAAGCATGAAAACTGTTTGATTACATGTAAACCTTCCAAATACAAAGACTTCATAGCAGTTTTCATAACAGAAGTAATAAAATTACAAGGCAATTGTAACATGAAATTTTAAAATATGAACATTACACTTAATTTTCAAATGTAATTTTATTATCTGCAAAATAAAGCAGAGTGTACCAACATGGCTTTGAAATTCTGCCCTAGAAAATTACCTTTAAAAATATATTCTTAATCTCATCACATAGATTTGCAGTTTCAGCCCCAACAATATATACATACAGTGATTGTTCCATATATAAACCTGCTGTACTTATGGCAAGATAGGTTTAATATTTGAAACAGTAATTAAAAAAAACCAACATGCAACTTCAGAAGAATTTGTAAAAATTAACAAAATATCCACTTTTATTTAACTTTCAAAGTCAACAGCTTTAGAAATCAAAGCTTCATACAGAATGAACATTTTTCTCCTTTGCCAGATGAAAAAGGTTGTATTGCCTGGTCCAGTCAACTACATTGGGTTTGACCATACCAAAGCAACTGCACTGAAAAAAGTCTGCAAGATTCTGGAAGCATCCAAGACTGAAAAAGAGAGGAATACCCATTAATAAACCTAGCAAAATAAGAATACAGAGTTCAGGCAAGATTACAGGAACGCAAAAAACACATACACCACAAGACAGTACTTAAGATAGAAAGCTATATCAATAGCCATGTCAATAAAGACAGATCTGAGAGAAGAAATACAAGCAAAGTTCTCCTATGAGCATTATTCCTTTGCTGAACTTTTACAACCTGTGTTATATTTAACAAATTACAGTAACCCAAAAAACACACCACAAGACAGTACTTAAGATACAAAGCTGTATCAATAGCCATGTCAATAAAGACAGATCTGAGAGAAGAAATACAAGCAAAGTTCTCCTATGACCATTATTCCTTTGCTGAACTTTTACAGCCTGTGTTATATTTAACAGTGACAGCAGATTAAGTTCAACTCAAATACCTTCAGCTTAGTACTTGGTAAGATCTCATCTGTTAACACACTGAGGAAACATGGATCTCTGGTACTAACAGGGAAATCCTGGTACTAATTTCTCAAGTGAGCTAAATGTTGAAAGAGAAGCCAGAAAGGGGCCAGTTCTTCCCTTAATTCTCTTTCTGAACCTACAGAACAGAGACTGATCAACAAATTAAAGGACAACATCCCTCAACCCCAAAATAGCATTTGCTGAAGCTGTGGACTGATTTTGGCACATCTTTTCCCTATACACACAGATATGTGGAAGGAATTCCACTAGCTCTTATGGTCACAGGCTTATTAGCTTTATTTCCTATGGCAAAGGAAGTTCTCAGTAAGGAAAATGAGGTTCATTTCCTCTTAGCACAGCTCCTAACAGGCATGTCTAGCATGTCCACCAATCAACTTTTTTTGCATTTATGAAGTAGTGAAGCATATAGTAATGAAAAGATACGTGCTTAAAACACACCATTAATTAATACTCACTTATATGGAGTTCTCCTGAGTGAAACAGGATGCTTAGAAGATTTATTCTGCATCAGGATGTTCATTCTCTCATGCCAGGTCAATCCCAAGAATGCAATCTTCCAGCAAGGAAAACATAAGTAATGGTTAAAACATCAACATTACAAATTAAAATTCTGGTGATACCAAAATAAGCTATTGAGAAGGGAGGGAAGGAAGAAATTGGCCAGATCTAACAAATAATACTGCCATAATTAATGACACCGAAACTATTGAGAAGGGAGGGAAGAAATTGGCCATATTTAACAAATAATACTGCCATAATTAATGACACCCAGACTAAAACAAAACACAGCAAACTGTAACACCAGGCTCCCACAGAGAAGGCAAGGTTAATTGGAATGACTGTAGAACTGTACCTGCACAGCTGTCTGTCCAAGTTTAAGATCTATGGCAGTCAAGCACCTGTCTCCTCAGATTTTGTCTACCCCAAATAAGACAATGCAGCTCAGCAAAGAAGATGAAGTAGATGTCAAAGATTCAACAATAACTTTCTCATCCTCTCGATCTGGTGTTTTCTTTCATCAAGTTTCACTCTGAGATGTATGGGGGTTTTTTCTGTATTTTTACTGATCTATATCACTTTTTCCTTTATTTTTTGAAAAGTCAACATCAATCTTTTAAGCCCTTATAACCAGCTGCAAGGTTGCTTTGCTGGGTGACATGCTCCATGTCCTAAAGCAGTACATTCACAATGACTGTGTATGAAACACAGTAGTTAACTGTAAATATCCTACCTAGACCCCTTTTCTTACCCAGGATGATATCTCAGTGTCTTGGACATTACAGAAATCTAGCAGCACACATTTAAAATTGTGGAATTTTTATTTATTTAAAAAAACACCAAACATCAAGATGTAAACCAAATCTTTAGCTCAGTATGCTTAACATATTCAAGTGACATGTCTTTCTAAAAGCTGCTAAACAAGCTGTTTCTTAGATGTTTTAAGACAGCTCTTCTTAATCTTGTTTGCAGAGCCAAATGCTCTGAGAAAAACCATAAAGCAAAAATTGGACAGTCCTCATCAGGACAAAATTCAGGCCATGCATTTTTATTGTAGCAGTGGGATTTAATACTGTCTAATGATGCACTGGTGAGCTCTGCAAGATAATTTTCAACTTAGGGCTAGTTGTGTTACAGTTTTTGTACCATTTTTGGGGTAGTAATATCATTTATATTAATCAACTAAATTTCTTGCCTCTAAATCCATCTTTAGAATTTTTTTATGAGTAGGAAATCCAGAACTCTGTTATAAGAATGATTTGCAGATCATGATCCTACAAGGACCCCTGAAACTTAAAGTACTGCCCTGAGATTTAAGAAAAGCACCTAGATATGACATTGATTAGCCAAAGAAAGCAGACAAAGTTTTTGTGGGAGCAAATAATTCAGGGAAATGTTTTAATACAATGACTCCTTAAGAGAAGAGCATAAACTGAAGCAAAATACTACCTGATAGAGCTGAACAGTTAGCCACAATGAGGTCCACACAGCATGAAAACTGGCTACTGAGAAGATGTAGAAGACCCAGGGAGAGCAGTATATTATCTGTGTCAAGTATGTCCATGCTCCTTCTTGGTGATAACTTGTTGCACAGTTGTTTGACCAATCTAACATGAGGCAAGATCAGTTAATTAGGTTTTTAATATAGGCCACTTCAGAACTGAACAAAGATCATTGCACAGAATGAAAATTACATAGCAACGTGCCCTAGAAGTATTATGTTTGATATGTCACATTCCCACTTAAAAGCACCCACAGAGATATGTGACTTCTTGCTGTTCTGGCTGCATAATCCTTCTGCATTCACAATCCACAGCAGCAACATTCAAGGCACTGGGCAGGTACTTCTTTAAAGTCAACTAGTGCCAATGAAATAAGTCATCTTCTCTTACTGTCAAGACTTCTCAAATTTTGCTCTGTGCTTATTTGTAATTTTAGGACAAGAATTCATCACTTCTCTTAAACATCTTCATCAACAAAAGAAGACACCATGGTGACAATGCCAGGAATTTTGGCACTATTAGATGCAAACTGGAATGTTCAACTTCTGTAGATTTCTTAAGAGACAGATACTTAAAGCCTACCCCATATGCATTTACCCTATAAAAAACCCAGAAAAACTAAAAGCAAAGCAACTTTTCTTTTGCCTCAATGTCAGTAGAACAATAAAGAGGTTTTTCCCCTCACATTCCTTCACACACAGGAAATGGAGAAAATATATTTTTGTATACACAAGACCACCACTGAAACACAGGAAAGCAACTCATATTCACCTGAGTGTCCTGTGTCCTACACTGCCACAGCCTGTTCACTTCACTCTATGTTGAAGACTGATTGATTTCAATATAATGCAAAGTAATAGAAAAGAAAATGAACTCCCTCTATTTTTCATTTGAAAGGTTAGTGCTTTGTTAATTCAGCCTCAGGACCTGATTATCAGGGTTTTTCTCTTTCCTCCAAGAAATTTCTAAGATTTCAAAAGCAACAGTTTGGATTTATCAATGATAGACAGTCCTCTTTTCAAATCATCATTACATTAAAAAAAAAAAAGTTTGGCAAGCATCCAATATAGATATTTCCAAATAACAAAATCAATAAAGCATTTGCAATAATGTATTTACAAACTTGCTTTCTATTGCAGCAAGGGGTATCCAGACTAGAACCTGACCTTCCCCCCACATGGTTTCCCTTTTCTACCTCTAATAAAAATGCTTTCTCATATTTTATTTTCCAATGGACCCCCCACTAGAGTTGTATCTTAGTTTCAACTCAAATGTAATCAGATATTTGACCAAAGACTCATATATGATACATTTTTACTTAAAGACAGAACTACAAGATAACATCATTGCTAAAATACAGCATAATTTGCACACATATAATTACACTTGCTGGAAATGAAATAAAGACCAAACTCGTGCATCTTTGAAAGCTAAATTAAAACAAAGTAATGGATACATACACAGAACAGTTCCATAAAGCAGCCAGCCACTGGTCATAGACAGGAAAGAAAGGAATAATAGGTAGTAACGATGGTTCCCAAGGCCTGTAAAAAACCAGACATTTGAAATCCAAGCACTATTTGCATTCCCTTGTAAATTCTCAGGAAGGAAAAGAATCAAAACAAGTTATTACTTCTGTTGTCCTCAAAGGAGTTTTACAAGGCTGCTTTTTTTTCTCAACTTTCTCCTATAAGCCACTCCACTTTATGGAGTAGAATTAGTTCTGATCAAGTCAACCAGGATTTGTCTCTTCTTCAGAGCATGATTCAGCTTCTCCAGCTAAAGGACAATGTTATGCCACCACAGCTCTCCCTATGCACACAGCTGTCTCATATGATTGAAAAATACTAGCTATTCCATTTCATTGCATGAGCTTTGTACACTTCAGAATTGCAAATATATCCATAAGCCCCCCCAGGTTTCTGTCAGATAAACTTATATGAAGATATACAACTATTTTTTCTCTGAATTGCAATCAGCATTGCTTGAAGCTTTGAAACAATCCACCAGAAGGATACCTCACCAGCTGGTAAACAGCAAACACTGTAAAAACATTCCCAAGTACTTAACATTACAAAAAAATTATTTGTAAAATAATACGCTAAAAAATGTATTTCTATTGATGTAAAGCTCTAACCTTTCTATCTAGCATCAACAGTAATGAGACAGAAAGGAAGAGGGAGTTTCTCAAAGAATACCAGAACATAAAAATGCCCTAGGGGATTATGCTGCTCTAACAAGGACAACAGGAAACACGAGCTCAGGAGGACAAAGCAGTCTGGGTGCTTTCTCCAGTTCCTTCTCCTCATCCCCAGCTACTGCATTAAAATGTCAGAGTGTGCCTACTTGTCTCGTTCTTTTAGTATTTACTTCTGGGCACATTGTCCAAAAGTTTGTCTAATGCCTTTCTGAACCTTCTGGTACTGTCTGTATCTGGAAACCCTTACAGAAGCAAGCTCCAAAATTTCACTGCCTGCTATGTAAAGACATATTTTCTTTACCAATTTTAAATCCAAATGCTGTTCTCACTGAGCCTCCCTTAGTTCTATTATGATGTGCTTGACAAGTAACAGTTTAACAGTTCTGCATGCACTTTGACAATCATCTTAATTCCTTTTTTTTTTCCCTTTTAAAGTCTCAGTCATATCTCACTCTCTCTCTCTACAGAAGGAGTTTCAGGCTTTCTGTCTCTACTTTTAGGGCAACAGCTCCATCCCTTTTATCTTTGTAGAGGCCTTTCTCTCTGCCATTTAACTCATTTCCCTGTCACCTAACAGTAATCCCCTCAGTATCACCTGGGCATTCTTGTACCAGCTGTGCTTTTGAAGGAGACAAACGTTATTTCTGCAGCTTTTGAAACAAGTGGTATTTTCAAATTTGATAAAACAAACACTCTCACCTACACACCGTCCAGTCCACAGAGAATGCTGGTCATACCTGGCCACACATGAATCACAAGCAAGGCAGTGCATGGATCTCAGAGGCTTCCTTACCTAGGGGAGGATGAAGGAAAACAATAGTCAGAGCAAAAGCATCTATTCTGCTCAAAGTTTAGAGCACCAACTACTGTCTAACAGACCCCACAACACAGGACATAGATGAGAACTATATAATTTAATTCTACAAAAAAAAGTGATTGAAACACCAACCACCACCACCAACCACCACAACAATGCTTTTTTATTAATATTGCACTCCAAGGATCTCAGAGGATCTCTTTTGTCACCATAAAACAGACAAACAAAAAAGAAATCTAAGTAACATAGACCAGACTGTGCAAATCACACCTGCATGATAAGAAATGAGAGAAGTTTTTACAGCAGTATTGACTAAAGAAAACTAAAAGGTTAGAAAACAAATACCAAAGCTTCACTTACAAGACACGAGGTGCAGAATGTTCTGAAGTCCAAGCAACCTGCTTCTGCAAGAGCCACAATGTTCTGAAAGACAAAGAAGTTCATGCTGGCATTTGGATCACATTTTCAAGGTGTGTGAAGATTTTCACATTAGGCTTTTTGCAGTTCATAAGCATTTTGGCTGCCAAGCACCAACAGGAATAAGCACTGGGAATTTAAAAAGGTCCAGGAGAAGCATAACAGATTAATGCAACTTCAGTGATGCAGGATTATTCAGAAAAGTATCTCTATGTTGCCAAAATTAATAATGTGAATTAAATGTTCTTAAAAATGAGATAAAGGTACCTCTCCTATAGTCAGTCAGAGAGATGAGATCTGCCTTATTTACTGTTCCTCTATGAGTACTAGATAGACAATGTTTACTAGTTCATTTACTTGCAGTTTATTCTCCCTGGCAATCTGAAGAAATAGAACCTCATGGAGAGCAAAGAGGTGATTAAAAAAATGCTCTCCTTAATCCACAGGCTAGGGAGACCAAATATTGAATTCTCTACTCATTGATTTGCAATTATTTTTTTTTGCCATTCTAAGGCAGAGCTAGGAAACAGCCTGTGATTTACATGACCCTTAAGCACAAAAACCAAAATAAATTATCTATGATCTATGTTGTTCAATGACAAAGAAAAAAACTTAAAAAAAAAGGGTTTCACTGCTTTCAAAATTAGCAAAGCTGCACATAATGACAAACAAATCAACCACTTCTGTGCTGCACCAGGTTAGCCCTTCCATTTGTTTCACCTACCTCTTTTCTTTCTTCTTCTGAAGTCCTGATATACCCAGGATCAGTTCTCCAAGTTTTATAGAAATAGTAAAGAAGACCCATCACGCTGATCATGACAGTGATTTCAATAATTGTATTGGCTACATGTAATGCTCAGGTTAAGGAATATATTCTTATATATACGCTCATATCACTGTTATTTGTCAGAGAAAATATTCCAAAATTATTTATGTTATTTTACAAGCAACATACAAAAAGGAAGAGACTTTCACTTCTACAGTAGGATCTCCTCTGTCCTTCAGAGGCCACCAGATCAGAGAAGTTGAACATTCTGTGCAGTTTGAGCACTGATGTCTTAAAATACAGCTCCCTCTCAGCTTCATTATCAGACTGCAGACCTTTTGCCTTTGAATATTTAACAGATATAAAATAAACACAACTTCCTTTCCCCCTTCTGAAGTTTTTTGGGTTTATTTAAATTATACCAATCAGACACCCATAGTTACCAAGCTTCCAGCAGCTCTGAGATTTGTTCGCTGCACACACCCCTAAGTCATCAAACAGGCTCTTACTCAAACTACTTTCTGTCTTGTCCTCACTTGTTTCAGCTAAGACAATTGAATAGCTTTCGATGGAAAAATGCAACTCAGTCATTCTTGAACAAGCTTTGTCACTCAAAAAAGTAAAGCACACACTGCTAAACACTTCTGAAGGTACTAGGAACCCTTCTTCACTCACAAGTATATTAGAAAAAACATGACAATTAAATGACAGATTCCTGGTCTAATCTGAGTTCTTTTTTTCTTGCCCCTTTGCTTTTACCCAGCGACTGACTGTTTTAATGACTGTATGTGGAGAGAATTAATCTCTCATGAATATTGATACTCCAGTAATTTAAGAAATACTTCAGAACTGTACACAAGCACCTGCTAATGATAAAAGAAGGTACAGATCTTCAGTTCATGTTTAACTTGAATTTAAAATTATTTCACCTCTTCCCAATGCAAATAAACCAACTTACCAGACATGAACAGTCGTGTAGAATGATCTGGGACTGCTCATTGCTATTTGCATGACCAGACTGGGATTTATTAGGAACAGTAAGGAGAGTTCTAATGCATTTCTTGAATATAAAGGATATAAGGCAGGAACCAGAAAAACCAGGTCACAAACATCCAAAAAACTGAACTTAGCAGAAATGCTGTGGGAAGATACCTTAGATTCTTGTGCCCTATAAATTGTCTGAAAGAATATTAAAGGAAAAAAACAGTATTTATAAAAAATGCTTTTAAAACGTAACTCCATAGAGTATAAATTATCTGGTTTGTTATTTTAAAAACTTCACAGGCACAGTATAATTCAAGTCCCTCTTCAAGCAAACAAGAATTGTCACTCAAAAGCATTTTTTAGCCAGATGTGTAGAGGGTTAACAAGGCATAATTAACACTGAAGAGTGCTTTGTTCCAGCCTAATATGATACATCAGAAATGCTGATCTCTGCACACTGACAGCACTGCCATCTCAATGAACACGGAACGTGGCAGCAACTGCTGAAGAAAGCAGGAAACTGCCAAGCAGCTTAGGATAACACTGGGAGGTCTGGGCAGCAGAGGGGGAGGGAACAGTTCATTAAAACACATTCTGTGTCACAAACACAGAAAGAAAAGTTGAGATAAAGCACATTTCTGAGCACTGTGAACAGATATCTCAGTGTCTACCAGGTGCAGACCTTCAATGACACTCTATCATTAAAATTAGCTAACAGACTGCTTAAACACTTCAGTGTTTTTTTTCAGTTATTTTGGTGATAAGAAACTATTTGATTTCTATGGTCTTTCTAAACAGTAAATATATTTAAATCTCTCATACACTCTGCAACCATTTCACAGGAGGTATTGTCTACGTTAAGTAAAACTAGGCTCTGAAAAGAATACTGCATTAGATATGGCATCTATGACAAATATATAAAGATTAAAAACCACAAACCTCACAAACAGAGTCATCACAAAGAGCAGGATGAGAAGCAGACCTCCTTTCAAAAGCCAAGAATCAGAACTTGAGTTCATTATGTATCCTATGGCCCACATGAACGTCAAGGAAGATGCCAACAGCAGGAAGAGCTATTAAAATTATTATTGATGATGACAAAGTATTCGGTATTCAGATAATGTAGTAGCCAATGCTGAAAGACTCAAGGTAGGTAAGACAAAGTGACACAGGGGAGGGGAACAAGGCCACATGAGACCCCCACCCAAACCACTGCCACATGCTTTTAAAGAATTTTACTCTTGTGCACCCAATTTCAGAAACCTTAGAAGATGTTAAAATAATTTGCAACTTAACTCTTTTCAAAACAGAATGCTGCAGCTTTTTTTCCCATTAGTTATTACTTGTGAAATTACCTCATATTTCTCTACTATCTTCAGTAACCTGCTATTTCTTCTGCTCCTTATCCTTTCTTCCTCTTTCACCATGTAAAGCATGAAGCCATTCTGACTCTGACAGGCAAGGTCACGTGGTGTCTCTCCCTTTAATAACAGAAATGTTTCTTTCTTTATGTACTCCACACATAAATGCTTTCCTTTTCAACTAAAGCAAGAAGTAATTATAGCTAAAATAAAAATCTCTTGGCAGTTACTTCCTCTTTTTTAAAGCAAAAGTAAGCTAAATTCAGAGCTTTCACATGCTTAATTCAGTGCTTTGTACTTCTGTAAACTGATACTTGCAACCAGATTGCATCCATCTGAGTTATCTGCTGGGCTGCCTCCAATAACCTGAAATACTAAACTGTCTGCTAGAATGTTACAGGCTTACTGAAAGGGAAGGTTTCTTGCTTACGTTAACTATTTAAACCAGCAATAACCTAAGAGTCATACAAACAAATAGAAAGAAGTGGCAGATGGAAAAATCTGCACAGCTTCATACAGAAATGCTGAATACCTACGTGGTACATACCTATCCATCTAGTTATAATAATGTTGAAACCATTGATTCTTACAACATATTATCAGTTTTTGCAAATATTAGGCTGAAGACTTTAGTAAATGACTAGCCCTTTTGAATGTACAAAGGTATAACCGAACACTGGTTTTCACAAGATGACACACACATCTTTTAAAACAAGTCTCACTGGACACTGAGACATTTATTTTTTAAAGTCTGGCCAGAGTCATTACTCTTTATGGCAACGATTTGAACAGCCAACTGAAAAAAAAAAGAAAAGAAAAAGAAACCAGGGAGGATCTGCAAAGGACACAGTTATGCTTAGTGACTGAAAGGCTTGGCTGTTCATTAAATGAATATTGTAAAGCCTCTCTTTGTGCAACACCACCAAAAAGCTGCTAACTCCTTTGGGGAAAGGCTAAGAACACCTGCTTTTACTCAACCCCTATTCCAAAGGATACCCAAAGGGGAGAGGACTCAGATTTCTCTTTACATTCATTTCACACATTCATGTCACACAGAGTGAAGGTTCATGAAAGAAATTGTACCTTGACATTTTTTATGTCCAGGCTAGCTCCAGCTTCCAGCAACAGATCCACTGCACCAGTGTTTCCTGAGGCTATTGCCCAGTGCAGGGCAGTGTTCTTTTGAACACTGTCTACAGCATTGAGACAGGGGTTAAACTTTAAGAGAAACCTTGTGGGTTCTGGTCTAGAAAATAAAGTGTAAAAGTTAACAAATGGAATAGGATGTAGAGTGGAGATGAAATTTTTAACACCTTCTGAAAATCACTGTTCCCATCTGAGAAATACCAGCAGATACACCACGTCTTGTCTCAGAACACTCATCAACGATAGATCCAAGTTTATAATTCAGGACCTGCCCTCAATTCTTTTTCTCCAGACTATGTTATTTCACCATTTTAACAAATATCAGCTATATACACAGATTATAACCTTCTACCACACTGTGTATAAATTTACATGTCCACATTATTCTTATTCTAAATACTGTGTCTACCTCCATTTGTCTTCATTTCTGGAAAAGCACAACACTGCAACCAGTGCAGCCATAAACCTGAACTTCTTTTAGAAACTCTTTTTGCTTTCTTTGCTATATCCAATCAGGAACTTCATAAGTCCTCATCTCTGAAGCACTGCATATTTTAGTACAAGTAACATCAAAAGGGATGTCAGTTTAACAGGAAGTTTTCATATGAAAAAATTCTCTCACTGCTTCTGGGGTACAGTAAAATTGATTCTTTTTAAATGATTCATTACTTACCCAATAGCTTTTTGTGCTGACAACATTAAAGGTGTTTGCCCATTGAGGTCTGTTGTGTCTATGTTCTAAGAAAAAGGTAACAAGCAAGTGATTACCAATGATTTCAGGAAACAAAGAGATGGGCAGATTCAGAGGTATACAACAGGTTTAGCTTCAATGAAGGAGTGGAAAGAAATCACATGAAACCAGCTAGAAGCAAACACTCATTTAAACAATTTCTTTCCCCTCTCTGAGTCAGAACAGGCTGCCTCCACTAAGGATATTTTTAAGGGAACCATGCCAACCCAATTTTTTGTCCTTTTTTAATTTAGACAATCAATCCATTAAAGAGGATTGATTATATACCTCCATACATAATTGTTCAAACATCTAACTCGTGTTACCTAATTGCCTTCCTTCTCAGTGAACGTCTCCCTCCTCCCCACCTTCACCCATCATTACATTAAAGCAGGTTTAGTGAAAAGAAGTGTTTTATCACTGGGATTTTTTAGTAGATGATAGGTTGGCTACCTTAAGTTTGTGATATATACCATCCACACCTACATTCCAGAAGTCAGTTACTCTAGAGAGCTTTATGAGGAAGAAATTAACAGTCTAAATCTTAATACACGGGTTTTCAAAGCATCAGACTAGATCATGTAGGAATTCTCTTATTTTTATTAGCAAATTGTTACACTTGTCACTAGTTCTGCTTACTTCAGCTGTAAACTAAGCAGACATCACCTAGAGTTGATGAAATGTAAAAACTGAATACAGACATTTCTAATTAACAATTCAGACCCAGTCTGATCATCTATTCTGCATGCTTCAGATGATGGACAATTGCACAGGTTTTTACTTACAAACTTGTAATCAACCAGCATATACTGCTTTTTGTTACCAGGTTTAAAAGCCAGTTGTTATTTACACAGCACCACAAATCTAAACAGCCTTAACAACCCTTAAACACTCTAAACTGTGCAGGGATGACAAGAACAGGGGAGAGTATAAAAGATACACAAGTATATTTTTAAAAAATAAATTTCTCTGAACTTATGGCATGGGGAAAGAGCTGTTAAGCACCTACTTGTCATCTAGAAAGCACAAGGTAATTCTGCAATGTATCCTACACACAGGCACAAGCAGATAACAATACTTGGGACATCAACAGCATACCTGGCCTTTTGATAAGAGGTAAGCCACAATGGGCATGTGTTGGAACAGCACTGCTAGATGAATGCTACTGAATCCTTCCCCATCAATAAGACTGGGATCTGCTCCACATTTCAGCAACAACATCACCATGGCCAGGTGTCCTTGTCTGTAACAACGTATGAAATAAAACCATACAGATGACAAAAAAGCTGGAAATCTTAATGGAAGCATTTGCCTTAACGCTTCTCATTAATACTCTGCCTTCCTCCCCCATTTTTAAATTTCCTTTTAGATTCTTCTGGTTTTAATCAGGAAATTACTTTTTTTTAAAATTAAAAGTGTGCACCAGAAAATTATATTAAATATATACCTCAGTAAGTCAGTGTAAGGAAGACTGGTAATCTCAAATACAATTCTACACTGATTTTTCCTGTGAGCAGTCTTTCTCAAAAGAAGTATCTAACTTTGTTTAGCAGAAGACTAAGTTAGTTAACTTCAGTGCCCCAATACTATTTTTTGCCCAGTAAGGCAGAACTGGTGGGGCAAAGTCTGAACAGTTTCATCCCTAGGGAAAGTTCAGAACCTGAGTCCAAGTGGCTAAAACACAGGTACATGACACAACTTTGTGGTCTGCAAAGTTGCCAGGAATCAGAGACTAGATTTCAGTATTATTATAGACATGCTGTGAAATTCCTTCTACCTTATAAAGGAAAAAAAAAAATTCAACATACCACAGATTTGGATTTAAGGTGACCACTGCTGTGCTACACAAAATACTACTGTAACTATTAACAGATTTACAATTAGTAGTTGCAAGCAGCATTACCTAATGGCCCAGTGAAGGGGAGTTGAATTCAAATCTCCACCGAGCTGATCCACTACTGCACCTTTAGAAATATAATACCTGTGTAAAAGGAACTCAGTAAGATTAAGAACAGACACAATAAAATATTTAAACATTATACTAAGGATAAGATAGCTCTTGTAGTAAACAGCTCATACTGAAAAACAACATAAATCACTAAAGGAGCAAATGCACAAGAGCAGTTTTGCAGTAAAAATGCTGCTTTGAGAAAATGTTCAAGGAAAAAATATAATAATAAGCAAGGCACTAATAAAATAAGCTTTAATCTTTGTTAAACAAACCAAACCCACAGAAATAGAATCATTTAACATACTACACGATTTTACATGTAAAGAAACTGCAGTAACATTACATTTCAGTGACATTTTCACCAAGGTAATCGGGTTAAGATTTGAATTTTGTGCGTTTCTTCTCAAGCAACACATTCCTTCGTTTTGCAGTGTAACAACAACAAAGCGATTACAAGTAACAGTGGCAGAACTTTCACCAAGACTCTCCAGCTTACTTAACCAGCTCCTGTCTGTTGTTTATTGCTGCCCAGTGGAGAAGAGTCACATTTTCTTTGTCTGGTTGTCGGACATCAAATCCTGCTTCTACCAGTTCTTTGCATCGCTCTACTATCCCATACCTGCAGTGAGAAAAGAAACCCATATTAATTCACTTATCATTCATTTGTCAAGGACCCTCCAGTTCAGAGACAGCCAAACACTGAAGAAATCCTCAGCAAGCATCACCCAGCAGCTCCTACTTGAACAAACCCCACACTGCATTTAATGGAAGTCTTGCAAAGAGCTGGGCTGAGCCTTCATAAGTAGAACTTGCTGCCTAACAAACCTGGCTGAGATACCATTGTTTATGATAGAAGTATTTACAATGCTACCTTCTAAGTGATTGTTTTCTTTCACAAAGGGGAGACAACGGAGCTGCACGATTTCCCCTCATAAAGATACCCAGCCTGGCTCACGTCTGAGGACGCTCCCGTCGAGTCCAGCACTCTGCACACACAGGATATTTACTCACTGTGTAGCCTTGACAATATCACAGGTGCCAGGGTCCTCAACAACCGGGTAGGGTCCTGACAGCACCACTAGATCCTTATCCGCGTGGGCACCGGGGCCGTTGTGCATATGAGGTCGATGAAGGCCGTGGCAATGGTTTTTACACTGTTGGCAAGCAAGACGCCCATCAACAAACACTATTTATCCACTGCAAACCACACCTCCCTCTTCACCAGACACACGGGGTGTGCTCAGCTCTGTTACTAGAAACCAGAAGTTAATTCAAAGCACAGTTAAAACCACTTGACAAGAGACTAATCCCTTCGTCGGGCACTGGGGCACGGGAAGCTCTAAGGGGGATGTTTAAGGTCCATCAGGCTAAATCCCAGAGGCAGGAAACACCTTCAGAGCCAGCACCCGGCACAAGACCTTCACCCCAGCCCCGCCGCTGCGCTGGGAACGGCCACAACCCGTCTCCCTTCAGCAAAGAAACACGAGAAGAACCACCCGGCCTAGAAAACAACCACCTGCGGAGGTCCCAGCAAAGGTAACAAGGCCAGGCAGGACCAGGGGGGCCTCCATGTCCAGTCCCACCCGGCTGCGGGGAGGGCCCAGCGGCCTCCGGAGGCACCGACGCCCCAGGCC
>NW_009952259.1:608790-618706 GCF_000747805.2 Chaetura pelagica
GAGCCGGGGCCGGAGGAGCCCGGCGGGGCAGACAGGGCTGGGAAAGCTGCCCCAGAGCCCCCTCAGCTCGCCCAAGCGGATCAACGGTTCCTGGTTTTCTTCAGCGCGGCCTGAACCTCCTCCTTCCCTTCGGCACAAGGTGGGAGCAACGCCCGGCCCTCCCCCGGGGTCAAGGACGAGCTGCTTCTCTCCTGGAGCAAAGCCGAGGGCGCCGTGCCCCGGGCAGCAGCCGACAGGTTCTGCTGGACGGTGACAGGCCTTGTTGTTGTCACCTCTCCCGCCCTTCCCGCCTCGCACCGCTGGAGGAGCCGAGAGGAGTTCAAAGGGCGACGGAGTCGGTAGGAAACCACGAGAAGGCGTTTCCAGTCCTGGCAAAGGCTGGGGACATTTTGGCACCTCGATGATGTTGTAAGCAAACGTGGCAGTGTGAAAAGTCACCCCAAGAATGATCCTGATCCCATGCACACCCCCCAGAAAAAGTGCTGTGCCTGGATAGGGCAGGGCAGGAGAGCAGGGGACAGCAGGACACAGCCACAGTTACTACAGTAACCATACACCCACCCTCTGCAGGGGTGGATGATGCTCAGGGTTTGATGTTGCAACTTTAATAGCATCCATTCGACATGTCTTTGTAATTACCTGAAACTATTTCTAAGGAGGGGGGGAAAGGAAGACTCATCCTTAGGATCACAGACTGGAGGAGGTTGGAAAGGGCCTCTGGAGACAATCGAGTCCAAACCCCCTGGCAACTCAGCCAAAAACAACTCCTTCAGCCCACAGCAAACAGCCAAAAGGAGCTGTTACCAGTTATCTGGAGAGAGCTTGGGTAACATCGTGAGCTGGCATCAGCGGGAAGATGCCCTTGGTTCCTTCCTTCCTCTTTGACTGATGGAAAATCTCCTGCTCAGTGCAGCACCAACCACTGGAGATCTGAAGAGGTTTGGGGGGCTGTGAACAGGGATCTCTGGTCTGGTAAAAGGACGCCTGGCCTGGCACATCATGGGTATTTTAAGCTCAGTGTTGCTGCCTTGGAGAAGGGATGGTTCTTCATCAAGTTCTTCAAGAAGTTCTACCCTGTTGGTAAGCTTCCCAGCCACCAAGTTTCTCTTAGGCATGCAAATTTAAATGAAAAGAGAAAATTTCAGAAAAAAAAAGTGAATTACATGTGGTTTGTTGTTTGTGTACTTTTTTTTTTTTCTTTTTATTTGGTCAGTTGCAAAAAGTAAAAGGAAGCTTCATCACTTTACAGCCCTTAGGCTTGTCAGACCTCACACAGAAACAGTAACAGTGGCAGGGTTTCACAAGTGCCCAGAATAATGTGAAGAGAAAAACTGACTAGATTATTAAGTCTTTTTTTATTTTGAAATTTACTGTTTGCTTGTGTAAGAACAACTTCTACTCCTTCACAATCCTTAAGAGACTTAGATTAACTGTATTGTCCTCACAGTCCTAAAACAGTAATTCTCTCTCCCAAACAGCCTTTCACAAGTGCCCATGCCCATGATTAGTGTAATTTTGATTAGATAATGGTAGAGATACTTAGGTGTTTAGCAGCTTTTAAATAACATCTTGCATTCACCTCACTGGATAAATGACAAAGAAGCAAGTATAAGCCAATGCCATTAAATCAGATCAAATTATATGAATTTTGCAATTTAAATAGCATAATATTATTATGATAAAACATCATATTATGCATTTTACATTTTGCTTTATTTCTGAAGCAGTGTAAGATTTTGCAAATAAGGGTATGTTTTGCTGAAGAAAAAGTCAGAGGGCACAGAGACCATTCTGTTTAATTCTGGAAGCTACTTCCTTATGGTATCACTCCTAAAAATCTTCCTCCAATTCTCCTGTACAAGGAGTTTTTATGAAGCCACAGGAATAACATCACAGACCTGCCAACAGAAGGAGCATTGTAATTCCACCTCCTTTTACACCACTAAAATAAAGCCATCAAACGTGCCTGTGAAATTTGAATAAAATGAATTGTATGTTTGCTTAGAATGATCCAAATTCCTTTTCTGTAAGATTTGTGCACAGCCAGTCATAGCCAGAGGTGGTGCAGAGGCACTGAGGTTTGAGACAACTGCTGTACTTCAGTTTGCAAGTTCTCAGAGGCAAAACAAGTCCATGAACATTGGCCAAGGGTTCTGCATCACCACTCCCAACAGAACTACCAGCTACAAGGGAATGTACAGATTGCCTGTGCATCTGACTCACAGCCAGATTTCTTTTCAGGAAAGGTTTCAAACTTAGACAAAAATCAGGATGTGATACCCCCAAGAGAAGTATAGCTTGGAGATGTTTATTCATGAAGTTTAAATACATTTATTCTATTCTCAAAATGTTTGGCATGTAATTCTCTCTTCATCTAATGTAAAAAAGAGCACCAAACAAAATTACTAGTTTTGATTAAGCTGTTGCCTGTAGGGCACATAAAAAGCTGGACACACTCAGTGGCTCTCAACATGTAAGAAAAAAGAAACACAAACAGTAAAAGCACTCAAGAAAACTAGACATGTTGACTACCGGCTTGTGCATGCAGCTTTCCCAGTTTCATAAACAAAAGCTCAGCACCTATCATAGTGCTGAATTTCAACTAATAAAACCATCATTTAGGAGAATGGATGGTTATAAAAGTCTTGATCTGATGATTGTCTTCAGCTAGAAAGCAAGAGAATTGAGTGGGACAAAGCAATTTCTTTCCTGTGCTCTCCTCAGATAGCAAACAGGGACAATGTTGCCTGAAGAGACTCATATAATCCCAGAACCATGAAACTTATGTCCACACAATGCCAATCAGCACAACTGGAACACACTTTTTCCTTCCTCTTCATTTTTAGACTCTCAAGACTGTAAGTTGAATTAGAAACATGATCCTGTAGGTACTTGTATATATATATATTTATTTATTTTATTTTATTTTCAAACTAAAAACTGCTGGCCTGAGGACAGGACAGCTCTTTGAGAATGCATGAGTTTTACTTCAGAGCAACCTAACTTCCTTGGAGCTAACCATACCAGGTCTTACACAAATAGGGTAAACATGAGAGTGTGTGCATAGTCTGCATTTCCTATAGCTGTTGTTTATGTTTGAACTGCAGGACTTTGGCACACCACCTCAGGGCATCACTTCACTCACCTCACCAGCTACAAAGAGCATAGAGCCAGTGTAGGAGCAATCAGTCAATTCAGCCTCATTAAATTCCTCTGCAGATGATACTAAGCAACAGAAGACACACAGTTTCGTCGTTGTTCATCCAAGAAACTGTTAATCCAAAGTAAGGAGCTACACAGTAGAACTGATGATGGTTTAACTCTAGGGGATAGAAATACATACATGTTTTGAAATGCTAGACTCTAAGCCTACCCAGCTGTGCTGGAAGCACTGACACATCTAAACAACTAAAAGGAGAGACTATGCTAAGCAGAAGCAACTCTAGGAGGAAAAAAACAGAAGTATTTACTGGTCTTAAAACTGAAGTGAAATCAGAGAAATTAACAGCAAGGCAAGTACCACCTTTATGGTATCTATGATACCTGCAATGTAATAGAGAAAGCCCGCCCCTAAGTGATCCTCAGTGGTAACTACATTGCCGGCTGAAAAGCCAAACATTGCATGCAATATACTACCCAGACACCAAGATGGTTACTTATTACTGCCTTAAGAAAGAAGAATGGGCACATTTCAAGATATTTTAGGAGTTTATGATAGTGATTTGCTTGATATATTCATTTTTCAGCACAAATGAAAAGCTGGCAAGAATATCCCATTTTTCCTTATAAGTGATTAATCTTGTAGCACCACCCACAGTAGATAGTGAACAGTTCAATATGATCTTCTCCACCAGTACATTTTTTCTGTTTGCAAAGAGGTTTCTCTCTCAAGAGAAACTTAATTTATGAATTCATTCATGTAACCAAGCTGAAAATATTTTGGATTTATAGGCCCTAAAGCATAATTTTCCAAAAGGAGATAATTAACAGGAAAATTAGCTAATATAAGTACAAAGCTTAAGATGAAAGGAAGAAGAAACTATTGTGATTTTATTCCTTCAGTATTTCAATAGTCATAGAATTGAAGCCCTTTCCATACTAGATAAATCTGAATTAATACCATGACTGTTAAGGGAAGTTTAAGAGTGAGAGTGTAATGAAAACTGTCAGTTGGTTGTCCAGAAAGCAGGTCTCTCTCTCCACTGCAACAGAAGCAGAAAAACCAGAACCACTCTCTTCTCACTAACCACTGTGCCTGCCTTAAACATTCCCCAAGCACTCCTAACACCCAATAACAAGGGGACTAAACATTTGTATAGTCACAATTGACAAGTTTTGTTCAGCTGCTAACTTAACCTTCCACATTTCAGGAAACATACATCTGTAATACATTAAAAAAAAAAAGACAAGGCAGAAATTATATGACTCTTTAATTTTCCATGAATATAGCTAAGATTAAAAAAAAAATTAAAAATAGTAGTTTCATTACCTGTTCAGTTGCTGTAAAGTAGATCCATATCTGTAATCTAAAAAGTAATTTTAAAAAGTTTTGATTTGGCACATTTAGGCTTTGTTTTCTTGTATGAATACAACCAGAAAAACCGTTCCAGTTTTATTTTCAACTGCACATCACTTTTAACCTTCAATGAAGACTGTGCATTATTTAAAATAACCAAATAACCCAGTGCAGTTCTAGGTTAAGGTCAGCACATTATCAGAACTTAGACTGGTAATTTAGAGGAGAAAATACTTGGTGGCTGCCACCCTGCGGCAACAGCCTGAACGTCTGTTGTCGTTCCTATTGTCTGAACAAAACTGGAACTGAGCAACCACATTTCCCTAAATCCTAGACACAGCCCTTTGGATTAGTCAGTGAGTTGCTCAGAGGTACAAGTTTTTAAAAGGGAGTTTACATATTTCTGAACATGCTTAAAGCCTAAGTGTGTGGTGTGTGC
The DNA here is from genome assembly GCF_000747805.2 of Chaetura pelagica. Taxonomy (NCBI): domain Eukaryota; kingdom Metazoa; phylum Chordata; class Aves; order Apodiformes; family Apodidae; genus Chaetura; species Chaetura pelagica. The sequence continues at coordinate 613,746 of NW_009952259.1, forward strand.
TATAATGCACCCTTGGATTCTATCAGCAGTCTTGCAGGCTGTGTGGGAATAAACTGAACCGTAGTTTTGCATCGAGTTACAAACGATTGATCCTTTTGTGCTGACAGGCAGAGTCCCGGTCTCAGAAATGTCACCGCTTCGTGATGCCCTCTAGTGACACGGGTTTCACATCTCAGCAGGCATTCTCCTTCCCTCCCTTCTGCCCTGTAGGTATTCCAAATTGCCCTCTCTGCACTCCCGTCCAGCTGTAGATGGAGCACTGACAGTTTATAACAGTTATACACTAGAAGATTGTGGGTTGGTCCTTGGGTTTTTTTTCTTTGTTTTCTTGTTTCCCCTTAGGTAGATCTGTGGTGATCTGGAACTTGTTTAGCCTGTTGTGCCCTGCTTAAGTTGGCATTTGTTACTTTTCTTCCCACAACAATCCAACCAAACTATTCCATTAGTGCTCCAAGTAACTACCAGAAGCTTTTGCTGTATTTTCCCATTAGTTATAAGCCAATTTAAATACAAATATTGGCATTTCCATATTTGAAATTCCCACCATACTACACTCTCAAAGCTTGATAGGTGATATTGACAGCACAGTATCCATAAATATGAAATATCAGGGCAAAAGTTAATCTAGTATACACTGCCCACAAAACCTTCAAAGTTACATATATATTGGTTTGGGGGTTTTTTGCATTCTGGAGGAAACAAATTTAAACAGCACTGCCAGGCATCCAACACAAAATGTGACCCAGACATCACCCTATCTGAACATGAGCAAGTTGATGGCCTTTTAAGTGATCATGTTTCTTTAAGTACTGCTTACACATTGGTTGTTAGAATAGATAAGAAATGGGACTTTGTGCTCTCCAAAAACAATTTTTTTTAGTAAGAAATACAAGGCTGAATGGAATGAACACTTCCTTTTCCAGCCAGATGCAGACCTCTGTATGTATTTATCATATAATTACTCAGTCTATAGGCCACACAGATGACACAAAAATGAATATCTGTATGGACAGCAGGCAAGCCTGAGGAAGCAAAATCTGTATCCTTACAATAAACAGGATGTGAGATTAGCTCAGTGACGACCTCTTGCTTGAAAAACCTTGCAACTAATTGCTTCCTACCACATTTGTAACAATGTGACCAATGAGGACTTTTCACTTGAGGTAGCTGGGCTATCTGCAGGGTACAGCATCCTCAGCAGGAGCAGCAGTCTGCTTCAGGAAAAGTGCCTCTATGCTCCAACTGTCAAGCAGTACAGAAAGTCCTTTGAGCAATATTGGATTTAACAGAAATTGCTTAGGAGAAGCATGACACTCATTATTGCCCTTTTGCTAGAAATTTCCTCAATTTTATTTTTGAAGTGCTGATATTTTTATTGGTCTTAATTGGGCAATTTCTTCCACTAATCATCCAGGATTTATCTCTGAAGGGAGTGTACTGTGCCATGCAAGGCTACCATGATTTAGAGTCCAGATTATCTTCCAGTGTTTAAAAAGCCTTGGCACTAAAAGCAAGTTGTCAGTGCCATTTCCAAGGCTACAAAAGGCTGCAAGTACGGAAAAGCTGCAAGCATGGAGCCTTAGGGAAGCTGGAAAAAAAATCCAATTACCCCAGAGAAGTCAGGGGCAGCCTAAAGCAATGCAGTGCAAGGAACTGATGACACATTCCTAGAAGTCCACACCTCAGCCTTCCCTTTCTCTGGATTGAGTTATTTCAAATCAGCCATTTTATAAGCATTGCCCCTTGTAGAACTTTTAAGGTATTGGGCTATGTAAGGCAACAATAGGCTTTGATTTTCCCCCTACCCACCCCCATTTCAGTATGCATATTAAAAGTCCTCTTCATTCACAGGAGTGCCAAGTTCAAATGTTTTACCACAGCAACAGCTGCCAGTGAGCATGCTATTATCACAGCCATCATTCGTCCTGTTACTAACAGCACTATAATGTACTGAAATCGTTACCTGCAAAATGGTGTTTAGAACAGTTATGAGGTCTGCAGATAGTACTGATGCTACAAGTAGGTTTATAAGAGCTTCCTCTACGGAGGCATCTCTAGACATGCTTGTACATCCAGCTCTAAAACAAAGCCAGTCTACAAAATACATCTGTTTTCTAGGTTTGGAGAAACCCTTTTCTCCTGCCAAAGCCATCCTTTCAGTGATTAGTGCGACAAAACCAAAACACATACTCAGCAACACACCTCATTCATATCTGCCAGGAAAATCAGTGTGTTTGGCAGCTCCTACAAAAAAAACCACAACAAACCTATTTAGTTATATACTTACTGTAAAACCTAACTGTAAATTTATGTGTGAAAATTAAAAAAAGTCCTTTAGCTTGAACAAAACTACCAAGCTTGTTAAAAGACGTGGTTGATAATATGATCCCCCTTTCTTTTTAATTGTTTCTCCTTCATGCATTCTTGAACCAGCTCTTGGAATTGTACTCTTGGAAGAGCTCCTTTTGAATCCAGTAACTTTGAAAGAGAACTATGTAGCAAGAAAAGAAATAGCTGAAAGGAAAGCTAGCAGCATGTTTTACTGGTCTTGAAAGCAAGAATTTATTTCTTAAGTTTTTACAAACACAATTTTATACAAATAATATAAAACCAAGCTTTCTATCCACAGTGAAAAAAAATCAAGATATGCTCAGTATCTTCCCAATGCAGGTTTGGTTTCAGTATCAAAATAATACTACTTGGTCATATACCATATTGTCAGGTGCTGTAAACCAATGTAACTTTTGAGCTATACTAATTTACATCAACTTTCATAAACATTTGTATCAGATTATAACAATCTGCCCACACACCAGTGTGGGGTCAGGTTCCCAGTCCAGTATTTCCCCAGTTAAGCTCCTGAGAAGCAACAAACAATAAAACCTCCTTTGGGGAGTTACTGACTGTAGGTTATGCCTGTCACAAGCAACCACACCTTGCTTTTATAAACAGATCACACATCTATTTCCCTCCTCTCCTAAGTTACTGGAAACTGCTTCCAGAACTGTGGTACTCCGAAACAGAGACAGCTTCCTTCCAGCTTTGGGAGATCTCAGGAGTCTCAATATATGCAACTTTTTTTAAATTCCTAGTTCAGTTTGAGAGGGTAGGGGGGAAAATAAAAAGCCTAGATAAAAGAATCTAAAAAATAAGGACATTCCAGTGCTTCATTAAATCACTTCAGTCTGCATGCGTGTTCCTTCAGTACATCAAGGACTTTCACCCAGCCACCTTTTTTCCTTCAGAACAGCACGAGCGTCCTTCATGTGGATAGTTTAGCAATGGGGATAAACTCTCTTCACCTCCAAAAACCAAAAGTTTTTTTTTTTTTTCTTCTTCCCCTTGGAATTCTGTGTTAGCCTTAAAACACCCCCGGGAGGAGGCGGGAAGGCACAGCAGCAGTGTAGCGCTTCCAGTCCTTCCCATACTTGCTGGAACACCGGTGCTCATCCCGAAGGCAGCGGTGGGTGAGCAGAATGGTCATATAAATGATGTAGAAATAAGGCAAGATGTGCTCAAACCCACAAGCCAGGCAATAGGCCAGGGAGCCCATCAAATCTCCCGTGTAGTTGAAGTGGCGTGCCCACCCCCAGAACCCCGAGGTCATCAGTTTGCTGTGGTACTTGGTGCCATCCCCCGACGTGTAGGAGCACTCGATATACTCAGGCTTCTTGCCCCAGATCTTGCAATTCCCATTCGTGCGACGGAAAAGGTCCTTCTGGTGGTTGGTGGTTCTGAAGATGTAATAGCCAATCAAGCCCAACATCAAGACCCCTACAGCATTAGCCGTGCACAGGTGGACAGGGTGGTACACCAAATACAAACCCTGCAGAAAGAAACAAGCAGTGATTTAAATATATGCTCAGAGTGCCAGGCTGACTTCTTGACCTACAATGACCCAGAACAGATGAGTAGAAACAACAGAAAAATCTACCCTACAAGTAAAACTGGGAAATTTTCACAAAGCTCTGTATCCTACATGTTTTCTATCTGTCTCTCTCTCCAAAATTACATTTCTTAGGGGAAACAAAAAGAGGGCAAGTTGCAAGGATGCAGACAAATCAGGGCAGAAGGAAAAGAAAACAAAACCACACGAAACAAGCCATCACCCACCAAAAAATCCTCAACATGGCTGGAGTACAAAAAGGGACAAAGTATTTAGAAAAATATACAGATGCAATAGACAGTGACAGAAAAAGGCACAAAAGAAGGAGAGGAGAGGAAAAGATGTCAATTCCGTGGACAGACAGTAAGCCTTCCTACAAATGAATTGTTACAAAGGATGTTGTAAAGGTTACTCAGTATTCAGACTATCTAGGAACAATTTAAGATACACATCAAACTGCAGGGGAGAAGGTTTCTATAAAGTGTCTTTCCCTTTAGCCCGAACACGTGTTGTGCCACATTTTTACCTGCAAAGTGTAGAGGTAAGGCAACCAAACACAGTCTCCCCAACCCAAGTACCATCCAAAATGATCATGGCAGATATCAATGGTTTTCAAGTACCAGGCTTCATTCCAAAAGAAGTCCAAAACATAAATACCCTGAAACAGAATAGTTTCCCATTAAGAACAGAGCATTGTCACCAGCTACCTTGTTTAACAGCATGAGCCTAATCTCTGTGTTGTCTTGTGCTAAGATCTCAAAACTGACTTTTGTTTTTACTGTAACACCTCAAAAAGAGAGTATTAAGAGAAACATACCACACAAATATACTGCATCTATACAGAAAAAGCAGTAGTAAGCAATGCAAAGTAAGACTAATCAAGATAACTAAGTCAAATGTGCTACTGTAAGGACATAACGTACTTGCCTTTGACCACCTCTACCTCTCTTCAGCTTAGAGTCTTATGCTTATAGAGGGGAAATAGAGCTTCTATTGAGTGGAATCTGACTTACACATATCAATAAATAAATCCAAACTATTATTTGTGCTTATGGCTGGGGGTTCTCTTCAGCAG
>NW_009952259.1:618762-624742 GCF_000747805.2 Chaetura pelagica
CAGCAGGAAGCACAGCACCCAAATAGCTGTTTTTAGGTGTGGAGACATCTGTAGCTCTGCATATCTCTCACACAAACAAAAGTCAGTTGCAGTGCTGCCCTTGGGAAAAAAACCTGCCCAATCTTGCTCCAACTAAAGCCATGGAATTAATCATTTTTCTCTTTAGGTTCATGATCAGGCTATGCCTGGTTCCAGAACATAGGCTCAGAGAAGTATTTCTTAAGTTCACAATGAAAACTTCTGGTGCAGATATGACCATGCCACTGGTGGCACCCTTAATGAGTACTGCAGAGTGTTTACAGTGGCACTCTGAATACAAACACCCAAAGAAATTACTACAAGTGTCCAAAGAAGCAAGCCCTGGTACATCACCACTGAATGAGGTTGTTCAGGCAAGGAAAAACTGTGAAAGTTCAATTTCAATGCAAAGAGTTGTTTTTCCTTTAATACAAGTCTGTTTCCTCATTGGCTTCTTATTTTTCTCCTTTGAATTTACCTGAAGGACATTGACAAGGATCATGGAGTTGGTTACTTGGCCATACAGCTCCTGTTGTTTAGCAGCATAGGAAAGGTTAATTAGAGTCCAGGCTACAATACCAGGACGCCCATTGAAGAAGAGCTTGAAATCAAACCACTCTCCTATTCGAGGGTTAAATTCAATGCCCATCATGTAGTCATAAAAGAAGTTGCCAGTGAATTTGCTAGAAAATTAGAAATGTATAGTTACACACAAATACAGGTAATTACTAATCTGACTACACATTTCAGATTCACTTGATGTAATGGTAATAAAAATCATAAAACCATATAACATTTTGCAAGATAACACAAACTGACCCAGCCAAAGCATTATATTAGTAGAGAAACTTTAGCTTCAGAGGTACCCTAGTTTATTCTTGTTAACACTTTTGAACAGTCTAACTATAACCTTACAACCATCTTATTTGTGTCAAATTTATTATCTGTGACACTGAGGCTGCCAGGCACATGACACAGAGCACAGTGCTAATGAAGCAAAGACCTACAGTCACAGACTGGTCTCTCTGTCTGTGCCAGTAAAATATACTCTGTCCTTGTCATTCTGTGCAGCATTCAACTCACACGTCTGATTACCTAGTATTATCTGGCTATTAAAAACCACGTACCAGTCTTTGGCATTGGTGGGGAAAAAGTAGCCTTTAATCATTGCAAACGTGGAAACTGCATATCCCAGGATATTGGCACACCACAGGAGAGGAATCCAGTTGTCAAAAATGATGGTGGGTGAGAACCAGTGGAAGTAATAGGCATTTGCAAACCAAAGCACATGGGTAATGATCCAAGCCTGAAGTCCATTGATTTCATACTTATTCACTGCACCTAAAATAGGAAGAAAAACAATGAGTGTTAGTGACACTGCATTAGTACAGCTTTTTATTAATATGGATATGCACACAATATATAGAAGATCAATCATGTGCTCATGAAACTACCTCACTCTGTGCACCCTCCCAAGTAAGTATCTTGTGACACTTTCAGGAAAGTTTCATTAGACTCTGCTGTAACCATCAGGATTTGTTAGGCTGAATTTTTCTCTCTGCTCTCACTTCATGAAACAGTGAATTTGGCATCTCTCCTAACACTGACTAAGGTAAGAAATTACCCTTTGTTACACTTTGTTCACATCACACATTTTGTTCAAGTCTCATGGGTTAACTTGGCTCCAGCAGGTGCAAATGCATTGACAGATACTAGCAATAGTCCATTGCTGATTTTAAGTGCCAAAATGATCAATCTGTATTTTCCCATTGCCCTTGTGGTGCCTGCCATATCAATAGTTGTACTAACAGCAAGATACAAAAATTCTATCTTTTATTCTAAAAAAAATCTGTAGATTGCTTTTATTTTTGTTTGAAGTAAACATATGAGGAAGGTGAAAGCATTCATGTTCACATCTTCTCCAGATACAATCTTTAATAATCCATATGCTAGAAATACTATCATTTTTTAAAGGTTGTACAGTGTGTATATAATCTAAAGAAGAGCTTACCAGCAGGGGTGACAGCACCTTCTTGCACACCTCCTACATATCCAGGAAGGAACTTATGGCAGAAGTCAGGAATGAATACATACAAAAACACCTGGAAAGGAGAGAGTCTATTAAAAGCAAACACAGACAAGACAAAACCCCAAAAAACAACATCCATTTCATACACATATCAATTCTAACACACAGCATATTCAACTAAGTATTGAAGAAGCAAATATGGTAAGATTTAGCTGTTGTGTTTTTAGATTAGGAATATGTTCAACCTATTAAACAATTACTGTATGGTTGCCATCCTTTTTTGATGGAAAGACTGGACAGTTGGTAACTAGATTCAGGTCCTTATCCTTTTATTTTGAAGTTAATCTCTGTTATATGCAAGTCATTACCAGATTTGAAAAAACAAACTGAGTAGTTGGATAAATTAGATGATATTTTACAAATATAAGTTATATTTTGTAAGTTAATGTTCTTTTACTATCTGTTTATAGAAAATACCACTTCTGCACTGGTACTTTACAATATATTTACTGAGTATTAATTTAAAGAAAGTTGGTACTGGTTCTATATAGTTGCTTTTTCTTAAAAACCACATCAAGGAATAAGTCACATAAGGAATATTACACAAGGAATCTACATATTGATTTTTCAAGCCCTTAAGCTTAATTTGGATTCCAAAATGCCACAGGAAGTGATAAACACCCAAGAATAAATGCCAAGATGGCATTCCATTATCCTTTGTGTAAAAGGATTAATCAAGCAGCTGTTTGAAAAACCAGCCACTACATCTAGATCATAACCCAAGAACATACCTGGAAAGTGACCCAAAGAGCATAGATACCAGTAGCTCTATAGGTCAGTGCAGGAGTCTTGTTCCAGATGTCAGACAGATGTTTATTACCCGTGAGCAAGTCAATGAGTGGATCAGTCAGAGAGCACTGGTACTGGTCACAGGACATTATGAAGTAATAAACAATAAGTGGTGCAAACATGAGCAGGAAAAGGATGCTTGCCAAGGAAAACCAGTCCACCTCCCTGTAATCCAAAGCAGAGCATTTTTTTTACCAGCTCACATTTAAAACAGTGGTTTGATTAAGTCACCCAGTTTTTTCGGACTAACCAGATGAAAACATTTTCAGGGCATTTACATTTCCTTGGGACAAACAGCTATAAAAAAATAAATTCACATGCTACATACTGTAGCACAAACTGTTAGAAAACTGTGCTAGTTTATGAGAGCAGCAGAACAGGTAGTATCTGCCCTACAAAAGTAGATTGCTGTTACAGTCTTCATGTTTTTAAGTCAATTATGGGTATAACTGGTAGTGTCCAATTGGAAGTGATAAAAGAATCACAAGAATATTATGCAAAGCTTGGAAACACAGAAAAGACAGACCCTCTAGCACACACTGCCTGTGTTGGCAAGCCACATCAACACTCAGGGCTGTTTCCAGCTGCTGTACAATACTCCACAAATCCTTGCACAACTCTTTGAGAACAGGGAGATGAGTCATAAATCTGCTGCAGCAGGACATATCAGCTGGTGATGGCACAGATAGATAGATACCTGTTTGCCAGATCTCAAGAAATATTTTGTTCAGCCCTTGAAGGAACTACAAATTTTACTGATTGTTATTATTTCTTTTCCTTATTTGGAAGGAGAAGTGTGTTTTAACCCAAGCCACGTGGCAAGCTCTCTCTCTTAAAAATCTTCAAGAACTCTGGCATCTGTCACTACAGCTCATTATCTGTGATCTTCCAAAAGAAGGGCAATGTTGCAATCTGTTATGAACAGAGTGAAGATGAAAGGGACTGTGGCATCTATATAAGAAAGAATGAACCAATCTGAAATACAATGACTGATTAAGGTCATCAGCTTCTCTCACCAGGCTCTTCCCCACTGGGCTTGAGATGTCTGAGTCCCATTTTGGGCGCTTTTGCGTTTTCTTTCTTCAGAAGGTTTTTTCTCCTGATGGGCTGCCATGATGTCCTGTATGAAAGAAAAACACTCATGCTTTTACTCCAGCTAGTTCTTGGCAATTCCTAAGGCTTTACAGAAGAAAAATATAAATGAAAGTTATTGTATAGCCTTCTGGTTACAAGAAACTTGGGGAAGGAAAAAAATATTTCCCAATCCCTTGTGATCTATTCAGTAAAAAATAACCAAAACACTGATATCATAGTAATCCATCAATGTTCTTGCTAACTGGAACTTTCTTCTAAGGTATATTGTACAACATATGGCTTATTACTTATATGTGAGATGCAGAGAGAAAAAAAAGCTTGTTTTCCTACATTCTTACACACCTCTGAAAAGGAAGTCCCATAACTAATTGCCTTTCTCAATTAGAGAAATGCTACTATTGTAACATTAAGTGTACTGGACCTTGGCAAATTCTGTTCTTTTCCCTGGACACCTTACTCCATACAGGCTAACTACTTCAAAGAACATAAGAATGCAGTTTATATTCCCATCTAAATCAGGAATCAGTGGGAATGAAGAACAACTTTCCTAGGCAACACTGAATTCTCTCTGTGCAACATGCATGATAGCTGCCTTTTGCTTTGCCCAAATACTTTGGGCAGATCAGCATCCCATAACCCAAACATTTATTTAGCCCTCATCCAAAAAAAGGTAATTTTCCTGAACTTTGTCTCGTGGGAAGATAATGACACTAAAACACATGGAGTGCTGCTGTTTGCCATTCATGGGGGAACTTGCTAACAGTTGTTAGGCTTGTACGTTTTCAGGCTTTGATGTTTTAACTCAAACCAGAAACCAGCAGTTATTTCCACTGAAACAGAAGTGACAATACGACACATTGTCAGGGCCCTGAGGACAAAGCCAGGCCCTACCGTCCCTGCCTGGCCTGGCCCAGGACCTCCCTGACCTTGCTCATGGTCCACAAGACCCATTTCAGCCTATCCGTGATGCCACAGGACTGCTGGTCCCTACTGCTACCAGAGCAGCTGGTTCTGCTGCCCCAGCCCTGACCCACAAGCTGATGTCCTGGCCTCAGCCTGTCCTCGTCCCCATGGACCTGCTGGGCCATCTCAGGTCTGTGTCCGATTCTGGTTCCCCTCCTCATTGCTGGGCCTGGCCCCATCACCAGGCAGGCCTGCCTGGCAACCAGGGGACCTGACCCTGACTTATGGGCCAGCTTCCCAGCTTGACCTGCCTCATCACCATGAGCCTGGCCATAATCTCTGCCTCTGCCCTGCTCAGCTCACAAAGCACTGACAGGCAAGCCCCTCGCCCACAGCTGTGCCCTCTCCCCTGAGCTCCCAGCTCCCGGCCCCTTTACGGAGCAGCAGGCTCGTTAAGGAAAAGATGCCTGGATGCCACAGTCGGCACAGAGTCAGTCCCAAATATTCCCTTCCTAAACCCGTAGCTTCTTTGCCTGAAGCAAAATTCACAGTTCAAATATCAGAGAATCACAGAGCAGCGAGCCCAGACCTGAGGGCTGAGCACTGCACCGCTGCTCACCAACACACCAGCCACACAGTTCACTTGGGGAGCTCTTCCCATTTGGTGCCCAAGTCCCAAATCTCACGTACCCACAACACAGCGAGTTTCCCACCAAGCCCTTCCCAGCAACAACACCTCTTTGCTCCTTTCCCTCAGCACGACCTGGGCTTTCTGAGGACCACCTGAGAGCAAACCGCGGCGCGGCTACAAACCCGTTCTTCTCCATTCTGCCTCATAAAAAACCAACGCAGAGTCCTGTTCACGGATACGCATTTCAGAGGAAAAACCAAAGGCTAACAAGCGATAACTCCTCAGAGCCCCGGCGAGGAACAGAGGGGCTCGGGCAGCCCCGTGGAGGCCGGGAGGGCATCTCCAGGCCCCTTACACCACAGGCAGGCACCTTGGGAGGTATTACGGGGGCCGTGGGTGCCAATAAAAAACAACCCCACGGAGCACTCACCGCACCGACGCCGCCGCAGGGACCC
>NW_009952259.1:625072-639493 GCF_000747805.2 Chaetura pelagica
GGCAGGCCGCCATGGGCCGGGCGGTCACCCTGGCCGCCTGTGCCCTCAACCAGTGGGCCCTGGATTTTGAAGGCAACCTGGAGAGGATTTTCAGAAGTGAGTGGGGCTGCGGGGCCGGGCCGGGCGGGCCTGAGCGCTGTTTAATCCGTCTTTCCTGTAGGTATTGAGATGGCAAAGAGCAAAGGGGCCCGGTACCGGCTTGGTCCGGAGCTGGAAATCTGGTAAGTGGGCTTTGTGGTTCGCTTTTGGTTGGTTCCTGGTTCATTGCTGGAGAGCGGTCAGGGCTCATGCCCAACGTGTGGCTCGGTGGGAAGGAAAGCATCGTAGTTGCAAGCACAAGGTGGGTTCTCCTGTCTTGGCAACGTGACTGGTACCCATCATTTTTGACCTATTTCAGCTAGCCCTTTTCATTAAAACTGCAGCTCTTTGAATTCTGACCAGGCTGCTGCTGTGGAAAAGGAACTATCCCACTGATGCCACAGAGTGCTGCCTGTAGGGATGATACTGACCGTGCTGCTTCTTCATGTTCTGTGTAAATTGCCTGTGTGGGTGAGGTGTGCCTCGTATTGCAGAAGTCCCTTGGTTGTGGTGTCTGAATTCTTTCTCTCTTACATTTTTACATGCAGTGGGTATGGCTGCTCGGATCACTATTACGAGTCTGACACGCTCTTGCATTCATTTCAAGTCCTGGCAAAGCTTTTGGAGTCTCCAGCTACTCAAGATATTATCTGTGATGTGGGAATGTAAGTTTTTTCCTGTACCTGTCATAATGGTGTAGGTCTCTAAGGAAAGCTTCCTCTGCTGTGTACCTGGATAGTGAGGGCTCCACATCAAGCTTCTAAACACATCTTAGGAATTGCATTACTTTCCCTTTTGATTACCATGGCTTAAACTGCAGCATGCAAAACACTTCCTGAGAGGGAATCCTTTCAAAGATTTCTGGTGGTTGAGCTGGTCAGGGGAGAAACTGGGTAATTACAGTTATTTATTTGAAACATTAATGGGTGGGTACCCAATTGCTGTGGGTAGGAGTATGATATAATAACACAAAGGGCTTTATAAATTGACTCTCTTTCAGCAACGTCAAGGCTAAAGTAATTTGTTTTGCCTTGAAGACATCTTTAAACAACATATGTGTATGTCAGAATCACTGACACCATTGTAAATTACATGCTGACAATGACCATTGCTAAACTGTAAAATTAATGTGTGTACACCTACTTGTTAGTGTTGATACGAGTGTGTAAAGCTAGTTTTATTTTGAACTAGCCTGATAGTATCACAGGAAGTCAAGTTTAATCAAATATGTTAGGCCAGCTAGGGGGATTCTTCTGGTTGGCTTGTGTATCTCAGGCCTGCCAGTCATCTGGCCATAGTTGATAAGTCTGGGGCTGACAGAATGGTCAGTAACTCTTGATTTTTGAAAACGACTATTTGGATTAAAAATTAGAAGCTAAAATTTGATAAATTGCTTTGTTTAATTCTCTTGAATGATACAGTGTAGAATTGTCTTAAAAATAGTTTTTGAGCAGTGAAGTAGATTCTGTAGCTTTTCTAGATTTCCTTTACCAAGCTTGGCCATTGGTAACTTTGCTTCTTATTTTCACAGGCCTGTTCTGCACAGAAATGTTCGCTACAATTGTCGAGTGATCTTCTTAAATAAGTGAGTAGTCCTTTCTGTGTTTTGGTGCATTAGTGTATCCTTTCAGAGACTTGTTTGGCCTTCAGGAAAGATTCTTCAGTGCTGTGTAAAGTGATGGAGTTGTCATGATTCATAACTATTAAACTTCAGAGAGCCAACCCATGTTTGCCATTATCTCTTTATCCTTTCTGAATTTGTAGAAACAAAATCCTCACTGCTTTCTGAAAGACTCCAGAAAGCCCTTAAGTCTGCAAACAGAAACTTTAAACCTTATTGTATGTAGGAGACATTTAATGTACATCATAACAGAAAAAGAGTTTGTATTAATCAGTGTTTTTATTTGGTCTTTGGTTGTACCTCAGGTCTTAACTTGCCCTTTCTGTTTTGTTTTATGTTTTAAGAAAAATTCTTCTGATCAGACCAAAAATATCCCTGGCAAATGCAGGAAACTACAGGGAACTTAGATGGTTTACCCCGTGGAACAAAGCAAGGTAGGATGGCTACCATTGCAATTGTGTGTGAAAGCACAGCTTGCCTTTTGCAGCCACGGGCTGAAATCTCCATAGCAGTCCATCTGTGCTGCTACAGGGTGGGCTAAGCAGCTAAGCTACATAACTGAAGTTCAGCTAAAAAGTTTATTAAGTCCAATCCAACTCTGAATTGCTGAGCTGGAAGGAAAAGTGTGGCTCAGTGATCCTGCAACCAGTGCAGCGGTGTTGTTTTCTTTGTGTCTAGTTTCTAACTGTGCAGTTCAGGATTGGAAGAGTCTGTGTTTATCTGCTTGATTGCTGTATCCAGTTCAATATTCAGTGGGGAAACAACGTTACATGGATGAGCTCCACCAGAATTTTAATGACTGCAGAGGATGGAAGCTACGTACCTTATGATGCTCCAGAATGGGCTTGATGTTCATCCCTGATGCCATCCACTCACCCTGTAGTTCTAACTTGGTGGTATCAGTAAATTAATTCTTAGAAATCCCCTGAAAATCTGTCTTCTTAACCCCAGTCAATCTGAGTTACTTGTGTAGTGACACTGCAAAAAGAGAAACTTCCATTTGGTATTTGGCTTGCACACTGTGTTCTTTGTTAGGTCTAGTTCATGGCTAGGATGGAGCCTTGTCTACCATGCATTTCTGAAGCAGGGGGATGTTGCTGGCTGTTGATCTTAACGTTTGAATACTTTCACAGAAAGTATGAAGGCTGTTTTTCCCAAATGTACACAGCCCCGTACAACTGAAACACAATTTCTTTAATCAGTATTAGCAGGTGACAGAATGTGGGGATTAGAATCACTTTTTATGCTGTGATTTACATAATGGTGTATTCATGACCTATAAACCTGCTTTAGGCAAGTGGAGGAATATTTTCTACCTGGGATCATTCAGGAAGTGACTGGACAGGTAAGTTTTTTACACTTTTAACTTCAGTATCTTTCAGATTCAGCAATTTAAATGAATAGAATTTGTGGCATAAAACTGTAATGCACCAAAATGTGCTGTCAGTCATGTTGCAGATTCGTAGGTTTCAGTAATAGTTCCCAGTTACACTACATGAGAGCATAATTTGAGTTTATGTTTTTATTTGGCAGTGAAACACATACACTTCAAATTTGCCTCATTTGTTTATATGTACAAGATCTTGAAGACTGTCTTATTTTGCACAGTTCTGGTACTGAGTTTATCTGTGCTTGAGACTAGAAGTATGTGTTTGAGCTAAAAAAATGAAAATGTCACCTTTATTCAGAAGGGATTAAAACATAAGTTATTTCCTGCTAAAGCATGAGCATGATTCTTTGAAGTCTCTTTTTTAGATTATTTATTTAATTCAAAAGTCTTGTCCTGAAGCAAAGCACTGTACCCAAATACTACTGTGATTTTAACACAAAATTTCAGTACAATCCAGAGGTTTGCAGTTTAGAGCTTTTTTTCTTTTTTTTTGCTTAACTTTGCTATAAAATGAGGAAAGGTGTGATGTGATTGATACTGAGTCACTCACTGCACATAAGTCAGTATTACATGTTAAGATTTTTTAAAAGATTTGTAGTTAACTTTTTAGCATTTAATAGATTCTTTAAAGTACATATGTGTAAAGATGCTCTTGGTTTTTCCTCAGGAAACTGTTCCTTTTGGGGATGCAGTGCTAGCAACCAAAGATACCTGCCTAGGGGCAGAAATATGTGAAGAACTCTGGGCACCAAACAGGTAAAGGAGAAGAATAAATTAAAAGTAAATGAAAACATACCCTGGACCTGCCTAAAATAAATGTTTGAAAACATCTGCTTATAGTTCCAGGGAGTATATCTTTCAGGAAAGTACCAGTAAGCTAAAATAGTAAAATATAATTAAGAGCAATAAATACATCATGGGAAAGACTTCACTAGGCTAGATGCAGGATGGCAAAAGAACCTTTAGGTGGTTAAGCTAAATTCATTTGAAACAGAAGGAAGCAGAGAAATACAGAAAAGCAGCAGAATGAAGAAGGTGATCTGAGGAAAAAAATGACAGATAACTATAGTGCTCCCATTCCAGGTATTGTTCAGGTTTTATTCAGCCTGTGCTTGAAACATCCTCTCAGCATCTACCTCTGTAAGATCTAGTCAGACTGGTGGCAAAGTTATTTTGTATCAATTTTGTACTATCAGTTTTGTCTAGTAATTATAATTCCATATTATTGCCACTTGCTGTACCTGATCTCAGAAATCTTGTAACCAGCATCAGACAATTCATAAAGACAATGCAGATGGAAACAACAAAAGGTAACTGAGGGAAAGCAAAGCCTAGTGCCTTTAGGTAATTATTTACTGTTGTTTTAGTTGCTGTTCCCATTTAAAGTTCTTCCCAACCACAAAGAAGATCCCATCACAAAGATCTGATGTGAGTTGAGGGTGGAGAAATGGTTACATGAAAGCTGTTGCAGTTAAGAGAAAATAAACTAAGTGTTCCCCCTGTTTTTCCAAATCTCCCAGTCACAGGCATTAATTAACTTAAAACTGCAGAAGGTAGGGTACAGGCAAAGATGGTTTTTTTTAGTATTTCTTGATACTGGAAAAAGAAAAAAGCAGTAAAAGTCATCTTCTTGTGGTTGTTTGCTTATGCTTTTGGATTTACTAGGAGAGAGGAGAAATGGGACAAGTGGTGTTGCTAGAATATCTCAGTATTGCCCTTTCAGAACAAGATTGTCTGTCTTTCTTTGAGACCCAGATTTTATGGAGTAAATTAGAAGGCATTTCATTTAGAAGAGAATGAGCCAAAGTCCTTCCCTTTGCAACCACTTGACAGAAGAGCCAAGCATTGCAAGAAAACAGATGTTTTTGAGAATCCTCTGTTTGACCTACGACATGCAGAAAACTGGCAGTGACAAAGATGGCTTTATTTGTGGTTTTAAATGATACCTGCAGGATTCCCAGTGCAGTATTGCCAGCTGAATTTTTTTTCTGCCTTTTGCTTTGACAGCCCTCATATTGAAATGGGACTTGATGGTGTGGAAATCTTCACTAACTCTTCAGGGAGTCACCATGTGCTCCGGAAGGCTCACACACGGGTGGATTTGGTGAATTCTGCCACAGCAAAGGTAGATGCTAAAAAAAAAATACAATTAATTTTTTGGCTATGCACCTCATTTTATGTCAGAACAGTCTCCTGTGACAGAACATAGCATTTTCATCACCTCTGTCTGGTCTGTGGAGCAGTGGACTAAAAGAGAGGTTGGTATTTGTATGAGATAGAGGAGATGCAAACCTACTTGAGTGTGTGTGTGGGGGGAACCCCCTTAAGAAGCTGTGCATGGAAGCACATAGTTCTGCACTGGCAAGCCAACTGTAAAATCTGTCCTTCACACACAAAACTCTTATCTCTGGAGACTTACACTGTAAAAATATATTTGATCTTGATCCAAATTCCATTAAACTGAAGAAAAAAAAATTGTGGTTGTATAATGGATAGAAAATAGTTATTCAGGGTAATTGCCTTTCAGTAATTGGAAGGATGAAATGTTGAGTCCACTGCATAGAGAGGGCAACCAGCTTGAAAGGCTGTAGTTGAGTGCACGTTCTGCATAAAGGGCAAACAAACAGTGGCTGTGGTTGCTCCCCGAACTTACCTGTTGTGAAGGACCAGGTATTTCCTTACACGAACATGAAATGTCCTTTGAGTCAGCCGACAAAACTGACTTAACACGGCATCTCCACACAGTGCTGAACCCCCTCTGTGTGTGTGTGGGGGGGGGGGCAGCTGCTACAGGGGAGGATCCGCGGCCGGAAGCAGGGGCGGGACTAGGTCCCGTCTGATTGGCTGAAAAGCCCTCACGGATCGTGACACCTGTGCCTAAGCAATCATCCTCAATATGATCCATGTGCTGAATTGGCAGCTCATTACCAGCTCCTAATTCAGTCAACGCACGTATAAAACCATTAAAAAAATCTCTTTCATTGCCTTAAAATGGCAGTTTCTTTCCCATTTTTGTTCACATAGCAACACTGAGTTGGAGGAATATCAGTAATTGTATCAGGAAGGGGAAATAGAAATCAGTGTTTACACTCAGACTTTTTATTTTCCCCTGTCATCCTCTTACTTAAAACATATTTTTCTACTCTGAAAGCTCGACTTGTTTTAAAAAAAAGAAGACATTTAGTTATTAGATTGTTATCCTGTCTAACAGTGATGGAGACAAAGTAATGAATGTACATTGCACTGTGAAAAATGTTTAATTTGTACGACAGTTTTGTCATTGTAATTTGACGTGCTTTGGTTATATTTATCTGTCCTGTCCTCAAATATCCAAACACAGCTTCTGTCATCATCTCCCTGCTTTTCTCAATCTCAATTTGAATTTAGAATTCCAGTTTAGAAGTGCTTTAGGCTAAGGGAATGACTCTTCTTGTTAATAACAGCAGACTGTCTTCAAACAGTGTGAAAAGGACAGAGCTTGCTTACTACATTTGGTTATGTAATTACTTGTTTCTGTTGTTTGTATCACATGCAAATGACAAAAGAGAGAGACCCAAATATTATTCACAATGTCAAGACAGAGGAAGAAGGACAGGAAGAGAGAAAAAACATTTTGCCTTCTAACATTCTGTCAGGTGCTATATTCTAACAAGCATTTTGTTGTCTGCATGTTTGTTTTCCTCTCAGAATGGTGGAATATATGTCTTAGCTAACCAGAAGGGTTGTGATGGTGATCGTCTCTATTATGACGGCTGTGCCATGATTTCCATGAATGGAGAAACAATTGCACAAGGATCCCAGTTTTCACTTGATGATGTGGTAATGTATTCAACCTATAGCTGCTAGTTACAGCTGTAATTAGTATGAATTCATTTATGTTGACATTTTAGGTATTAGATCCATGTCTCAAGGCTAAAAAGATAGATTTTTACAATGTTGTTGAACTAGTTGCAAGGTTTTTCCTAGTTACATTTTCCAGATCTGACCTACAGGAAATCATCTGCTTTTGTGAGTGAGAAGTTGTCACAGTGGAAAAACTTCATGCAAATGTTGGTTTATGCCATCACCATGTTTAGGAGACACCCTGTTAATTTATATTCCCTTATCTAAGAAAAAAAGGACAAAGGTTGCTGTGTTCTAATTTTGACACCATTTGGTAAACAGAAGGGTTGATAGGTTGAGCTTTACTTGAAAAAACCCTTTCTCAGTAGTTCTGTCATCAAAGCTGTAGTTTTCCTCACATTATGTGCCAAATTAATCTCTTTCCTCAGTCCCTATCTTGCTTTTTCCTCCTGTCCCTGCCTCAACTGATAGTGAACCTATTGTTCAGCCCTCTGACAAGTGCTGTACATTTGTGGTTTGTGAGTTCCCAATGCTTTTTGTAGTCCAGGCCTGTCAAATGTTGTTTATCACTTTGTGTAGAACCAATCTAATGTTGAAAGCCCTTCCACAGGAGGTGCTGGTTGCCACTCTGGACCTAGAGGATGTTCAAAGTTACAGAGCAGAGATTTCATCTCGTAACTTAGCGGTAAGAATTCCCTACAGGGGTTGTGTTTGGAAACTCTGCCAGATTTAAATAATTACTACATTGAAAAAGTATTTGCATGTCTTGATTTTCACCATAGGCCTGATGTTTTGTAGGTGTATGCTACATTAAAACTGCTGTCTTCCCAATTCTTCTGTGCTATTGCTTAGGCAAGTAAAGTGAATCCTTATCCCAGGGTAAAAGTGAATTTTGCTCTGTCATGTTCTGATGATGTAGCTGTACCTACTTGTGTGCCAATCCAGTGGAGGCATCATAGTCCTGAGGAGGAGATCAGGTGAGCACATAATTTGTTGCTTGAAAATTATTTTGATTAAAAACAAAAAAAGGAAAAAAAACTACAACCCCAAAACATAAGATTACATTTAAGTACAGGAAGGATCTCATTGGAAGTGCATAGCAAATATGTCGACTTGCTTAGGTCTTTTTCCATAACCCTCTTGTAAAAAGCACGTTCTGTCATTTCAGTCTTGGCCCTGCATGTTGGCTTTGGGACTACTTAAGGCGCAGCAAACAGGTAAGAACAACTGGTTTTGTTCTTTGCCTTGGTGTACACATCTTCTGTGCCTTAGCAACAGTGGAGATTGCTGTCTTGTGCTGCTGTTAGTGAAAGGTGATATTAGTCCAAGGTGCAGGGTGTCAGTTTTTCACTGATTTTAAGTCAGATTTAAAATCCGTATGGAAGGTGAGACTTCAGTACGCTGTTCAGACCTTTTCCTTGGGAATCATGCTTTCTTTGAAAGCAACACTCAAGCTTACCTAATAAAGGGCATTTCTTTTTCCTTGAAACATCTTTATTAGTAAGAAAAATAATTTAGTGGCATAATGGAGATATTTTAAATAAGCAGTGGCACTAACTAGTAATTCAGGTCAATAGTGTAATATGTATATGAAAAATTTAATCCTTTTGATTACCTCTACTGTCTTATGAGAGGATAAAGATGTATTGCAAGGTTTCCTAGCCAAAGGGTTTACACTGACTACTTGTTTGAGTGTCTAGTTAATAAGAGTTAAGAGGGTTTGCTAGGTCTGTTTGGTTGGTTTGTTTTTTTTTCCCCAGCAGAATATAAAAAGACTTGAAAAATGCACATGTAATTCATTTTCAAGAATATGTTTCTTAATGGTACAATACAGATTTTTCTAATTTTACTGGTTGGGACTTGTTTCTTGCTCTATTTTCAAGGCAGGATTTCTCCTACCTCTTAGTGGTGGAATTGACAGCTCTGCTACAGCTTGCATAGTGTACTCCATGTGTCACCAGGTTTGCCTGGCAGTCAAGAATGGAAGTAAGTATATGTACATGTCTGGCTAGGCACGCTTACTGATGGTTGCAGACAAGTTAAAATTAGCTGGGTGCAGTAGAGGCAAGAGGTAATTGATGGCAGACTCTTGCCCAGTTGTTCTAATGGAATCCTTTGTGTGTCTTCAGAAATTCCAGCAAAAATGTGCATCCAGATTCAGGTTATTTGTGTTGGCTTAATAATTTTCTTCTTGGGTTTAAGAATTGGATGTGGAACTCAGACTGGTTTCTATCTAGATTGTAATTCAAAATGTTGGCTGATGTAGTTTTTGGATTTTAGTCATTATGAGAATTTTCTCCTGTTACATTCAGCATTACAAAACATGGTTAGGCATGGTTGAAGCTCTTTAACTGGCTTTAAGTAAACTATATGCATTTAGCCAAGCCTTTGTATGTATTTGATGGTATATTCTGTGAAGTTTCTTTAAGGCATAGAATGAAAGGATTTAATATTTCTGTGTTCCAAGATCAGGAGTAAAATCAGTTATTCTTTTGTGTGGTCTATAAAATATGTTTGGGGATTTAGATGATGGAGTCATCTTATTTGTGAGGGGCAGCGTAAGGCTTCGTTGGAATGCAAGGACCATGCAAGATCCTTGCATGTCCTGGATAGCAGGAGTGCAATAATTTCCACTCTTGTTCTGTTTCTTTTGCTTTGCCCTCAGATGCAGATGTGCTGGCTGATGCACGCAGGATTGTGAATGATGAGACTTATGTCCCTGAGAAGCCTCAAGAACTTTGCAAGCGCATCTTTACCACTTGCTACATGGCTAGTGAGAACTCCTCCCAGGACACTTGCAACAGGGCTAAACTTCTGGCTGAGCAAATAGGCAGGTACAAACTGAGAAGTGCTGGGGAAAAAAAACCAAACCATGTTCTGGCAAAGACTTCCATATAAATCTTTTAAGCTCTAAAATAGGAAAAAATAGGAGAGGAATAATGGGTGTGTTGAGGAGTGTTATAGGCAGTGTTATCTAAGTTTGTAAATGTGAGGTAAACTTAGAAGCATTTGGTGAAGGACATGGAAGTTTGGAAACAGGCTCTGGAAAGTGTTACTCTTCATATTGAGATAGTAGCAGCCTTTAAAACAATTTCTGGGTGGGCTTTTTTTCTTTAATGCTATTTTATCTAGTCAGACCGTGCGAGTTGAGTCCCTTCTGCTTGAATTCTTCTCAGCTATCACATCAATCTGAACATCGATGTGGCTGTGAAAGCTGTTGTGGGAATTTTCAGCGTGGTGACAGGTCGAACTCCCTGTTTTTCTGCCTGTGGAGGGACCAACAGAGAAAACCTGGCACTCCAGAACGTGCAGGTGTGTTTCATATAGGCTGAATCAGATCAGACAATTTCTATTTAAAAAGAGTACAAAATGGTAAAGTAGCAAGGGGGCCCTTCATCTGAGTTGCTCTGAAAACCTGAACTTCTGGTGTGTCTCTGAAGGTTCGTGGGTTTCTAGTAAATTCTTGTCTGCAGCAGAACTTCACAATCCCACATAACTCAGGGGAAGACCAAGATAACTATCGTTTGTGAGTGTTACAGGATGATGAGTGTCACAGTTTGACTCAGGTCCGACAACAATGCTCTCGATCCCCTCCCCCTCCCACCCAGGTAGAGAAGGAGAGAGAGAAAAAGAGAGAGACTTGGCTGGATTGAAAACTAAACTACACAGCTTTAATTAAAACACTAATGAATCATACAAGAAAATATATACAATTATATACAGATATATGGGCAAAAGCCTCTTGCCTCCCCCCCCACCCCAGCAACTCCCACAGCACTTCCCTGAACTGGGAAGAGTCCCGAGGAATCCCGGAGCTGCTGCTGGAGAAAGCAGAGAGTTATGGGGGTCACGAGAGATCAAGCCTGAGGATCGACGGTGATGGATGAACAGAGTCCTCCCCGGACACCGGCCATGGACGGAAGAGGAAGGGAAGAAGAAGGAAGGAAGTTGTCTTCTTTGATCTCTGACCTTCCTCTAAGCTTACGTAGATATATGGAATGGAATATCTTTGGCCAATTTTGCTGTCTGTCTAACTCAGCCTCCTACGGGGGGGTCACAGATCTCCCCACAGTGTCTGAGCCGGCAGAGTGCAGGTGCGGCCTTGAAGCCTCAGTAGTTAGAAAAACATTCCACTGTCTTATCAGCCCAGCAGAACACACTGTTGCTAGTTACAAGAAAGCTC
Organism: Chaetura pelagica; assembly: GCF_000747805.2. NCBI lineage: Eukaryota > Metazoa > Chordata > Aves > Apodiformes > Apodidae > Chaetura > Chaetura pelagica. The sequence continues at coordinate 636,188 of NW_009952259.1, forward strand.
ACTGAAGGAAAAAAAATCAGTAAAAAGAAAAATTGGCTTCATTCTGGCTCAAACCAGGACAATGAGGAAGAAACAGTAGATGTCTGTATCCCATCATTGTGTTTGGTGCTTAGAAAAGCATCCTGATGGAAGAGTGCCAGGTCAGAAAGATGACCAGCAAAATATTCTAATAGACAGGTCTTAGTCCAATAGGATTTACATCTGTTCAGCATCTTCTCCACAAGACTATCCTCTTCAGATGAACATTTACCCCTCTCACATTTTGTTCTTTATGGGTTTGTTTAGGGAACTGGTTAATAAAAATGGCTGGGGAGAAAGTATTCTGCTTTGTAAATTTGTTTTGTTTTTCATTTTGCTTTGCAGGCTAGAATAAGAATGGTCCTTGCCTACCTGTTTGCTCAGCTGACACTTTGGACCCGTGGGATGCCAGGGGGACTTCTAGTGCTAGGATCAGCCAATGTGGATGAGAGGTCGGTGACAGTTTGAAATCTAAAACCAGGTGAACTGGGGAGAGTTTGCTGAATTTCTTTTCAACTCTAGCAAATCTCAGTGTAGATTATTACTCAGAAGAGGTAACAACCTAAGAATACACTGATAGTAGTGAAATTGATGTAAATATTGAATCGAACTGAATGGAAGACTGTGTGTTTTTTGGAAGTTTAGCCAAAGTATTGCCATAGTTTTCAGTAGAGCCTGCCTGTGCAGTTACCAGGTTAACTTTCTATTCTGTTATTTCTTGTATTTTCAATTGCTGTAGTAGGAGTTAAGGTGAGAACTTTGAGCTGAAAAACAGAATAGAAAAATAGTTTTAAAAATCTGAGAACTGTTGTTACAGCTGACTATTGGAAGATTAAAGTAATCCCTATAAGACTGTGGCATTGTGAACCTCAAAAACAGGGAGAGGAGTGTTTGCTTATTCGGTGGGTGTTGTGGGGTTTATTTTTTTAATTGTTTGGGACATTATTTTATTAGTTTTGGAGCAAAAAAATTACCTTAGCATGGGCAGTTTTGCAGTGCTTCATAATTGTTTAAAATACCATCTTCCTCCTGGCAAATTCGTGGCTTTAGGATAACCCTGTTGCAGCTGAACACCTGTTTGCCCCTTGTGTATAAATACATTAATGATATGCAGTCTGTTTCTCCCTGTTTTTATGCAACATGTTTTTTCTATATAGCACAAACCTATTACATATTATCCTTTATTAAATAAAATTTCCTCTCTTGCTCAGTCTCCGAGGCTACCTGACCAAGTATGATTGCTCAAGTGCTGATATCAACCCCATTGGAGGAATCAGCAAGACTGATCTGAAAAACTTCATACAATATTGCATTGAAAATTTTCAGCTCACGGCCCTCAGGAGGTGAGTAGTGAAGTGGTGCATTTGCATGCAGTGTATCATGGGCTTTATGATTTGGTTTTCTCTACTAACAGAGCTAAGATGCAGTAAGTATTGCAGATGCTAGTCAAGAAAAGTCTTCTGCACATCCCTCTGGTTTTCAGTGGTGGTGTTAAACCCTTCACAGTGTAACTGGCTGGGTGCTGAAAATGCCCCCAGTCTTAAGAGTTACTGTGTGCAAGTATTTGTGGTGTTAATTCCACTGAAGGAACTGTTTGAATCAGATGCTTTATTTTTTTTGTTTAAACCATTGCTTTTTAAACCTGGAACTGCTTGCAAGTACTGCTTCTTCAGTGTTATCTAGTCACTTAGCAGTTTATGCCCTGAAAAGGTTTTGAATGAAACATTTGACTTTTAACAAACCAGACTGTTAACAGTACTCATAAGACTGAGTAGTCTTAATGTTTTTCTTTTTACCTTTTCTTTACAGTATCATGTCTGCTCCCCCCACTGCAGAGTTAGAGCCCCTAGTGGATGGACAAGTGGCTCAAACTGATGAGGTAGTGGGCAGTGACTTCAAAATGCTCTGGGACCCCTAAGCCTTATCCCAAAATTTGTTTTTTGTCCAGTAACTATTGTTTGTCTTGTATGTATCCATGCTTATTGACAAGCATATTGTAAACAATCTTAAAGCCACTGGCAAGGCATTGGTATCCCACAGCAGTCTTATCTATGTTGACAACAGTTTCCAAAACAGCAAATTAACTTAAAAAAAAAAATAAATATATATATATATATATATTGGGCACTTAGAAGGATGGGTGCTCTGAAATTCAGTTTGTTTCAAATTTCTTAGTATCAAAAGAGTCAAATCAGGGTCTTACTGCTATTAAAATGACTGATGGCCAAGCCCTTCCTCTTCTCCCCCGCCTTCTCTTTTCTATCCACTTGAATACTAGAGGACTGGTAACCCTAACCACTACTTCTAGGGGCTGTTGGATATTTAACTGTAGGACATTGTGAAACTCTTTATGATAAAGCAAAGCGTTGCTCAATTACTTCATTTGGCTTTACCTTAATCATATATACTACATCTGAGCAATTAAGTTTTACATTTAAGCTATTAAGTTTTCACTGGCCAAATCAAATATATTAATGGAAGAATTTAAAATCTCCCATTCTGCAGAGATTCCAGGTGTGTTTTTTTTAATTCTGCTCATAGTATTACTCTCTTTTTGATAATTGGCAATTTAATTTTGGTGTTTGTTTGTAACTGCACCATAAAACTATTCATTATAATTTCCATAGTTGAGATTTTCAATGACTTTCTGTGTGTCTGATTTCAGGCAGACATGGGGATGACGTATGCAGAGCTCTCAATCTATGGAAAATTAAGAAAAATTGCAAAGGCTGGACCTTACAGCATGTTCTGTAAGCTGGTTAATATGTGGAAGGAAGTTTTTACTCCAAGAGAGGTAATACAGAATAAAAAATAGTCATTCAGCTTCTTTGCCAAAATAGACTGTGTTTGGAGAAATGTTGAGTAGAGTTCCTTAAAATTAAAAGGGATAGTTTAATTACTCTGTGTTTAGAGATTATTTTATGACTGTAGCAGAATATGCTGGAAAAACTGGGGTGCATCTCTTAAATTAATGGAGCTTCTTGTCTATGTTGCAAATTGTTTGAAAAGTGGTAATTTGAAAACAGTTACTTGAGCACTGTACCTTCAGGGGAAAATTCTTCCCTGAAATACACCTGAAAGCCTTTGGCTCTTACTTTGAAAGTCTGTCTACACTGAAGAACTGTCTGCTTTGCTGCTGCACAGTTCTTCCTTTCTTGTGCATAAGGGACGAAGTTCAGATTGTGGTAGATAATTGATGTAATTGTTAATGGAAGAAAATGGATGTGTAAAGCTGGAACACATTCTCACCTACATTTTTGAAATACTAAGAATTGTTATTTGATTAAA
>NW_009952259.1:640100-647358 GCF_000747805.2 Chaetura pelagica
ACAGTCTTATCTATTTTGACAACAGTTTCCAAAACAGCAAATTAACTTAAAAAAAAAAAATAAATATATATATATATATATTGGGCACTTAGAAGGATGGGTGCTCTGAAATTCAGTTTGTTTCAAATTTCTTAGTATCAAAAGAGTCAAATCAGGGTCTTACTGCTATTAAAATGACTGATGGCCAAGCCCTTCCTCTTCTCCCCTGCCTTCTCTTTTCTATCCACTTGAATACTAGAGGACTGGTAACCCTAACCACTACTTCTAGGGGCTGTTGGATATTTAACTGTAGGACATTGTGAAACTCTTTATGATAAAGCAAAGCGTTGCTCAATTACTTCATTTGGCTTTACCTTAATCATATATACTACATCTGAGCAATTAAGTTTTACATTTAAGCTATTAAGTTTTCACTGGCCAAATCAAATATATTAATGGAAGAATTTAAAATCTCCCATTCTGCAGAGATTCCAGGTGTGTTTTTTTTAATTCTGCTCATAGTATTACTCTGTCTTTTTGATAATTGGCAATTTAATTTTGGTGTTTGTTTGTAACTGCACCATAAAACTATTCATTATAATTTCCATAGTTGAGATTTTCAATGAATTTCTGTGTGTCTGATTTCAGGCAGACATGGGGATGACGTATGCAGAGCTCTCAATCTATGGAAAATTAAGAAAAATTGCAAAGGCTGGACCTTACAGCATGTTCTGTAAGCTGGTTAATATGTGGAAGGAAGTTTTTACTCCAAGAGAGGTAATACAGAATAAAAAATAGTCATTCAGCTTCTTTGCCAAAATAGACTGTGTTTGGAGAAATGTTGAGTAGAGTTCCTTAAAATTAAAAGGGATAGTTTAATTACTCTGTGTTTAGAGATTATTTTATGACTGTAGCAGAATATGCTGGAAAAACTGGGGTGCATCTCTTAAATTAATGGAGCTTCTTGTCTATGTTGCAAATTGTTTGAAAAGTGGTAATTTGAAAACAGTTACTTGAGCACTGTACCTTCAGGGGAAAATTCTTCCCTGAAATACACCTGAAAGCCTTTGGCTCTTACTTTGAAAGTCTGTCTACACTGAAGAACTGTCTGCTTTGCTGCTGCACAGTTCTTCCTTTCTTGTGCATAAGGGAAGAAGTTCAGATTGTGGTAGATAATTGATGTAATTGTTAATGGAAGAAAATGGATGTGTAAAGCTGGAACACATTCTCACCTACATTTTTGAAATACTAAGAATTGTTATTTGATTAAATGCTATATTTTTTTTGTACACCAGGTGGCATCAAAGGTTAAGCATTTCTTCAGAATGTATTCCATTAACAGACACAAGATGACCACCCTCACTCCTTCATACCATGCTGAAAACTACAGTCCAGATGACAACCGATTTGACCTGAGGCCTTTCCTTTATAACACCACATGGTCCTGGCAATTTAGGTGTATAGATAAACAGGTAAAAGCCCTTTACTTCTTATGTGGCTTTATATTTAAAGCCCTTGCAATGGGACAAGCCCAGTCCCAGTGAATATCCAGCAAAAGACAAAAAGAGCAATTAGGATAATAGTTTAAAACAGAAATAACCCTGCTTGTTGTTTTGGCATAACTGTGAGGCTGAGAATTCTCTGGTTTCAGTGTAGGCTGTTTTTTTTTGTTTTTTTCATTAAGTATAGCTTGTGGTATTGCTGGGAGAGCAAGAAGAAGAAAAAGGGAATAGATGTACTGAGGCCAGAAACTAGTAGGTGTACCCATACTCTTGAAGTCTTGTGCTAATACGAAGAAGAAGCTTAAGTGTTTTGGTTTCAGTTCAGGACCTGTCTGAAGGGATCTGTGTAATTGTGGGATTAGGACTTGGCCTACATCAGTGTGGGAAAAGCCAGTAAGAGGCAGCAATTAATGGTGAATGCTTCTCTCACCTTCTTCTCCAGCAATACCTTTTTTTGAACCTCAAGTCAGTTGACTCACAAATAACATTGCTGAAATCCAGAGGAAGGAATGGTGCTGTGCTTAGTGTGAGCACTCTGAGGTGTGGAGGGGCTCAGGCAACTCTCAGAACCTTGCTTAACTTTTTGTAGTTTTTATTCACACCTTCAATGTTATTTTAATGCACTTTTTTATGGCAAAAGTGCTGGGCTGAAAAATTTTAGCACCTTGATGTTTTTTTCTGCCAGAGATTTTACACCTCAGTTGCTTTTAAGAATATGTTTATATATGCAGTAAAATATTAATTCCCTCGTCTGTGAAATGCCAGACATGCTGTAATAGTGTTTTATTGCCTTGAAACCTAGGATAAAAGCTACCACGTGCAGTGCTTTTTTGTAGGTCTGTGTGGTGTGTTGGGGTTTTTTTGCATCATTTTGGACTTTTTTCCCACTGAAGTCCAGGACAAAAGTTATTTTGGCCTCAGTGGGAGCTGGGTAAAATATTTATGTAGGGTCTGGACCGAAATGTAATTATTTTATGCTTACAGTAAATGTGATTAAGATCTTTTAATGATCCAGGATATTGTAACACTCTTTAACTAGACTTGTATATAATAGCAGTTGTGCTGTGCAAGGCTACGAGCCATTGCAACCCATTCCTGAAAACTGGGAGTCAAGTTTGGGGAAGAATCTGTTATTTAGGCAACAATAACCTGCACTGATCAAGTTTAGTTGTAACTTGAACTGATAACTTATTATTATGGATAGTGTTTTGCAAGACTGGAAAATAATGACTTGCTATAATATAAGTCAAATCTGCCCTATTCAAGAAAGGGAATCCTGGAAGAGTTTCCACTTACTGTGCATATTCAGAATGACTGTAATTCTGAAGAGAATTGCTCTCTAGGACAATGTCTTCACTGGTAATTGCACTCCTGGGACTTAATCTGCACTTGAGGTTTCTCTGTCATTGTAACAGGACTGTGAAAATAAGGCATAAAGTCTAAATGACATAAAAAACACCTTTTAGTTAGGTAATGCCAGGTTTTCCTGGAAAAGACTCATGTTACAGCTTGAGCTCATTTGTGAAGGGAAATGGTTAAAAAAGTAGAATTTAGGAGTGCTAATTATAGTGAAATCTGTTGGATCTGTGGAAAGTGCTTTTATATGTTGGATGTTTGTAGTCTTGTCAAGGCAATTTAGTTATCCACTCTTGGAAGTGCAAAATTCCCTCTGTGTTTGCTGCAGAAGAAACAGGAGTAAAAGGAGACTGAGATCATAGTGGTTGCTGGGAATTGCCAGGTTTGCCCTTGGAGTCTTACTGTTGTTCATCTCTACTTAGCTGAGGGTTTCAACTGGATGATTAAGTTTCTAGTGGTTTAGAGCAGCCCTGGGAACTCTGGTAGCACTGTCTGTAGCTTCTGCCTTTGAGTTACATCTGAGGCACAGGATGTGTGCTCAGAGCATGCACTTTTAACAGTTTATAGGTGCCAAAATGCTCATTGGAGTTTTAATAGCTGGCATAATTTAGAAGGAACTGTGGCATAGCTCCCAAGAAAGCTGGCACACTTGCTGGTGTGCAGATGAGGTATTTGCAGTCTGCCTTCTGCTTTTTCCAGTGCTTACTGGTCATACTATAAGATCAGCTGCATTTGGTCAAACAAAAAAATTTATCAGAGTATCTTTGTGTCTCTTTCATGGCCAGTAGGAGATGTACATAAGTACAGGGATTTTATAGTAGAACCCTCCCTATATATCCTTATAGATTTAGGGAATGTAAAACAGAATTTTCCAGAGTTAGGAGAGAACGTGCAGAACATTGTGTTTAGTTTGTGCTCTTGGTCTGTCTTCCATGGATTTGTAGAATGCTTTCTGAAACTGTTTTATTGTTGGTGTTAACAGCCTAGCTTAGTATAAACTTTTATTTTGTTTTAAGAACAGTGAACAGTTTTATAAAATTATGAGTGTGTGCATGGAAAACTTTCCCTGTGTTTGTTTAAGTTACTCCAGGCTCTCTTTTATGGGCAGTGTTACAGGTTATGGCCTGATGTGATCTGACCTGAGAGCTCTCACTGGAAGGGGTAGTCTTGCCTCCCTTCCTGTCTCTTCTGGCTTCTGAGGCAGCTTTGGTGCTTGTCTCACTCCTTAGTCAGCCAGATGAAGTCACCAAACTGACAGAAAACTAGGAAGTGATGGGAGGATGTAGTCAGGGGTAGATTTAGGGCATGGGTAAGGAGAAAGTTTGACCTTTGCTCTTGACTACAGCTAACAGCCTGTTCAGCTCAGTTGTCCCCTGTAACCCACTGTCAGTTCCCGATCAACCTGAGCTCTGCACTGTTTTGTGGTAGAAGTCTGAAAAGACAGGAGACATGAAATGCAAACTTGTGTTTACTATTGAATCAGTTTCCTTTTAACTTGCAGGTATCCAAGCTAGAAAAAAAGGAAGGAATTTCTCTGGTTGAAGACGTGGACTGATCTGCTGTCTTGTTTAACTGTGGTGTTGAATTTACTGAGCAGAATGTTCAAAAACTGGATTATACTGCAATGATGAGCAGAGATGACCCAAAAAATTGTTGAGATGACCCCTGTAACTTTTAATCAAGTCCTTTTTTTTCCTCAGTTGACTCCCTGTTTTGTCCCCAATATACTTAAATGATAGTTTGGCTAAGGAATAATTTATTAAATATTTTCTTCAATTACTTGAGTTAATTGTCATTAATTGAAAATCAGTCACCAATAAATGCAGGTATTGTGGAAATGTATACACATACAAATATTAAGTTTGGTTCTAATAATTTGGATATTTTTTTTGAGCAGCATCCAGATGAAAGTATAAAATTTTAGCAGTTCTGGCATGTGCTGTTAAAGGGAAAAACTCATTTTACTTTGCAATAAACTTGTTTTATAATGCTAATTGAGTCTGTTTCTATTTTACATGTTTTTTATTTATCTAGCATTGGCTACGTAGACTGGTCCAGTGTTTTGAATAGCCATATAAAGTCTAATTCAGCAGGGTATTGGAAGCATGTTTAACTGGAAGCAGATGGGTAATCTCCTTGTTAGTAGGATCCAAATTAAGCGTCCAGCTTCTTGTTTTGCATCTACTTGCTGTGTAACCTGAGACAATTAACTTTAAAATCTCTGACTCCATTTTTTCAGAGAGGAGAAATACCCACTTCATCAGGATGTTCAAGGTTTGTTTAATGGTTATTGCTCTCCAAGACCCTTAGCTGTATTTTAATGATTTTGAATACAATTGGCGTGGTGTCTTTCACCTCCTGGTGTTTTTGATATGTAAGGGTAACTTGGTCTACCTGAAAATAAGAAATGTCTTCTGGTGCATGGTATTTTGAATAGAAAGGGCACAGGTTTGGTATCCATGCCACTGATATAATACCTATATGCTCTGGTGCTGCCTGTCTAGGAGCTGTGTGATCTGTTACCACTGACCATGCCATGAGTGTGTGGTTGGACGTGCCCACATAATCCTTTTACTGTTGGAATCAAGTTTGCTGGGTGTAAAACATCTGGAAACGGAGTGAATATTGCAGATTGAAATATAAAGCCAGTCTCCTTTGAGCATAATTGGTGCATTACCCACCTTCCACCTACTGTTTGCAAAAAGTTATTTTAACTTTGTGACTTCACTGGTATTTTAAATATGTCCAGTGCTCTGGACAATAAAAAAGGTGCAAGGATAGGCTTGTTCCTTGACTTGAATCCCTTTTCTGCTTGTTCATTTAATGTTTGGCCATTTCCATTGCTTTAAAAAAAAAATTATTTGAAAGGCAAGTTTTTAATAGGGGAAACCAGTAATGCATTTCTGAGGTTCTGGGCAAACAATGTTGTAGCTGTGACAGCAGGGGAGCTCAGACCAAGCGAGACTTTGGTTTAAATGGCTGTGCATTTTGCTAATGGAAAATGTCTGCTAAGGGGCATGTTCTCCACTTCTGTTTTCCATGATCCAGAAAGACAGAATCGATTCATTCAGAGTTAAAGATGCTGCGTTGTTCTTGGTGGGTTTATTGTATGGTATTTGTTTCAATACATGGCTATCTTACCTTAGTGGATGTTGCTAGTACTTAAGGATGTTTATGTTAGTCTGACAGAATTCCCCAGGTGAGATTCTCCTTCCTTTACTGTTGCTGGGCACTTCTACTTCCTGCAGCAGCCAGAGTGAGAGGATGAGTTTTAAACAAAGTTCAGGAATCTACTGTACATTTGAAGGCTTCTTATTTATTTTTTCTTCCTGAAGTTACTGATTCAGTTTCCTGAAAATCACAGGAGGGGAAAGAAGGAAACATTTGTTTTCATTCAAATAAAAAATAATAGCAAAAATAATACCATGTTTACATGAGCTCCCTGTTAATTCAGACACTGGGGAAAAGGACACTTATGTTTCTTAGCGATGGCACTTTCAGCATGTGTGCAAATTGCATTTTATTCATTTCCTGCTAGTGCTGAATACAGCTTGCACCAGTGCACCCCTACTTCCCTTTTGCTATCCTTATATTTTCACTGTACCTGTTCCATTTGCTGTCTGTAGTTCAGCTGTTACCAACAATAACTCCAGTTTTATCAGTGCTTTGCTGTCTCCTGAGAAAGAGAAATGAATGTATAGCTGCTGCTGTTAGGACAGAGGTAATGCCATGGAATTTTCCTTAGTATCTTAAGCTCCCAAAAAGGGCAGGATGTTACCCTGACATATTGAGAACCCAGTGTAAAACTGTGACGTTTGACCCACGAGTGGTGCAGCTGGAGGCGAAAACTACCCGGGTGCTAATTAGAGAGTTGCAGTTTGATGAAGTGGAACAGGGAGGGTGTGTATGAAGGGGAGCACGAGGAAAGGGGGGAGAGCAGCAGAAGCGCAGCATCTTTTCACAGTCAGAGCAGCATAAGCTCATCTCATGGTTGCTTCCCGGCTGCCTGGGTGACTGAACACAAAGTAAGTATCTTCTGCTGGACGATTATTGGAGAATGTAAGCACCAGCAAGACACAAGAATGTAAAAGCTCGCTGTTATTTTCTCAATAAATCCTTAACCCAGCCCCTGAGGCAGGGGCCAGGGGGGAGGAGAACCGAGCTCACACCTGCCGCCAGGTAAAAAACCCGCAATTCCCCGAGAGGAACGCGCACAGGACACCTGGGATCTGCTCTCCTAAGCGCGGGAGAAGAACTCAACGCTTTTTACCACGGCCTTCCTCCCAGGAGAAGTAACCAGAGACCTCCCCTTGAAGGCGAGCTCCTGTCAGAGGTGACTGCGGCCGCTTCCTGAGGGAACAAAGCCTGGCAGAGGGCAGCGCGGTGCCCGCTCGGCGCTCCCGGCGGGCGGATCCCGCCCC
>NW_009952259.1:647571-669669 GCF_000747805.2 Chaetura pelagica
CGGGAGCTGCGGGAGGCTGGGGCGGGCGGAGGGTTCGCGTCCTGCCCGCTGGGCTTGCCCCTCTCCCGGGAAAGGAGGAAATAAACCCTCCCCGGCCTGCTGAGAGGCTGGGGGGGTCCAGCCCGGGCTGCTGGAGCTCCCCGAGCCCCTCTCGCCCACCCGAGGGGCCAACCTTGCGCTGCTGCAGCCCCAGGCTTCAGTTTTAGGGGTTTTTTTTTTTGTTTGTTTGTTTTATTTTTATTTTTTTCAAAGGGTTTTGGGTTTTTTTTGTGCTCTCAGTGCACGTTAGAGGTCTGATTTCTCAGTTCCTTCCCCCGGAAAAGCTGCTTTGGAGACCTCGAAGTTCTCCCTTCTCAGGGTATCGCACGGCAGAAGTGAAGTTTCTCTTGCTCTTTGCCTGTTTGTTCTGTGTAAAAAAGTGCGGTGGGGTCTGGGAGAGAAAATCCTGCCCGGCCAAACCCAGCAGGACCTTAATCATCCCCTGTGACTAAGGGTCACTTGCCAGGACCAGGAGTTGCAGAATGCAGTGGGTATCCTTGGTAGCGTGCATGGAAAATGCAGAGTTTGGGGTGGTTTTTTATTATTATTTATTATTATTTTTATTTAGAAAAAAAGCAACCTCAGCATTTCCTTGTTTTAGGAGCAGCTGCACAGATTCTGCCCTTCAAAAGTAGTGGGGTCAACTCTAGGCTTGTGCTGTGTGGTCCAAGATGCTTTTGCTGTCCTTGCTATCCTTGTAACTAATGCTGTTCAGTTAAACAACTTCATTTTTATCTCGCTGGCGTGTTCGTGTCTTCAACGAAATTAAGATCTTGCATCAGCCTCTTGTTTGTGCTCAGGTTTTCTTGCACGGTATCTCTGGTGGGAATCGGTACCAAACCCCTGTTGTTGATCATGTTCAGATAAACGGTGACATTTAAAAACTGTTTACAGTCTTTGTAAGAAAGTGGTGCAGCTGAATCATGTGGCACCGTAACATCAGCAGGGTCCGTGGTGTTTCTGGCTTTGCTTTTTGTCTGGAGAACCTTGTGCCAGCGCTGGGAATGACTCTGGGAATCCTACCCTGTGCTGGGAATGCTGTCTCCTGGGTGGAGATGGTGTGGGGTTCTCCTCGGGCTGTTCCCCCTCTGGGGAAAGTTACAATAGCGTGTATTTTTCATATCTCTGCCCATCAGCTGCTCTCTTTTCCCCTTCCTCTCTTGTTATTTTCTTCAGCATTTTGGTCTTTGCTGCCTTTGTCTCCCTCATTGCCTGACTTGGCAGGTCGGTTACTCGAAGGTCCTAATTCAAGTGGTTGAAAGTGTCAATATTTATGTTTTGATATGGACTTTAGAAATGTTACAGAGTAACTAATTTTGCAACACTCTGTTTTACTTTGTGTACTTTCACTCCTTTGTATGTCTTGAACTCTGGTCTGCTTTATATGTTAATAACTCTCAGGACAACTTTAAAAAGGACTTAATTTTGCTCATCATCTGACTGGAGATTTCTGTTGGTTTTGGAGAGAACAAGGTCAATCTAAACCTCAGTGTGTGTATTAAACAACAGTAAAAGTGCCTAGGATACTAGTGTCAGATCTGACTGCAGTTTGTTGAAGGATAGTTTGATTGAAGCTCCATTAAATAGAAATGGACTTTTACTGTCTCATTTAGGGGTGACTTTCTTGTTGCAGGATTGATGAGGAGGTGGGGTCATAAAAGCCTGTTATTTGGACTTGTCTCCTTATAGAGATCACAGTCTTGTGATAGCTATTTAACTAATACTGTAGTCTAGGTACTTAAGCTAAACCAAGAGAGCAGCTTTTCACAAAATATAGAAAGATGCATGATGCATTTGAGGCTATTATTATTTATTTTATTTCATGCATAGTGCTGCTGATGGAGCAAACGTGGCAGGAGCTGTCTCCTGGCTTTTTGTGGGTGTGCTGTGCCCTTAATCATGGGAACCATAGCTGTGGAGCAAGCCATAGGCTTTTTCCAAAATACAGCATTTGATTCGTATTTCTTTTTAACTTCATAGGTGCTGGAGCTGATAATGACCTTTATATAAACCAAGCCATAGTATTCATTGAAGATGCAATACAGGTAAAGCTACATTTTTTGTTAACTATAATGCTTCCCATGCTGGATATTTGTCACATGTTCTGCTGGGTTTTTATGCATTTAGGCAACATCCCCTTAACATCATATTGATTTGCAAGGCAAAATCAGAATTCCAGATTCCTGTGATAAGCAAGTTTCAGTGAACTTTGGCCTGGGAGAAACATGTTTTCCCACACAATCCAACAGATAGTGTTTTCTCTTCAGGGCTCTCAAAAGAGATGCTGGTTTGTGGGGTGGTTTTGGTGGTTTCTTGGGGTGTTTTGTTTTTGTTTGGAGTGACTGGCCTTACTGCTAAGAGAAACTATCTGAGTAAACCCTATAATTTGCCTCTAAATCTGACTACTTTTGTGGTTTAAGAGCTGGTAGAGTTTAAGTCAAGCTTCATCCGAGAAGCTGGAACTCACTTGCTTCAGCTGAACTTAGCACCTTAGGAAGTTTTGATTTTTCTTTTTGTTATTCATTTGCTGGCCATTACTGCATATTCCTAGATCCCATTATCTCCCAGTTACTAGTGGGAATGCTGGAAGGCAGTTTGTGAGTACTCTGGCTGCTTTCAGGTAGCTTTTGGTTGGTAGATATTCTGGGGATTGGATACATTTCAGGTGTGCCCACCTTTCTGGAAGTGGATGCTTCTCAGGGGAGACAGAGTGACAGCAGCCCAGTGGCTGAGATTATAGATGACAGCAAACTCAGGCCCCTTCTGAACAATCATGGGTACAGTCTTGAACTGGAAGCATGTTTTGTTTCAAGACGTAGGTTGAGGTCACATATTCAGAGTGAAATTGTTTGCATCTTACGGCTTTTTGGAGGAGAAAGATAAAAGAAGATCTATGCATAAATGCTAGAAGGGTAAACGACATGGGTGGACCCTTTTGGTGAGCAGATGGAATAGGCCCTGAATTGTTACAGATGCTGTTATTTGTAATCTTTACTTCAGAGGATTGCCACAGTTCCATTATCTGAGCAGTGGTGTGGTCTTTATGTTAGGAAAACTTCATTAAAACCTTTCTCACTGCACACACGTAGGAGACAGCTCTGGTCATTGCTGACTGACACTTCAGTAATAACTTGTACAGTGTTTTCTTTACCTTATTGTGAATCTGGAATTTTCTCAAGACTTGAGCTTTGTTGGTCAGAACCTCGTTTATTTTGGGAACTTGATCTTTATCCTTGAGGCAGACAGAAAGTCATGGTTGAATGATCCCTTTTGCTTTCTGCCTTCAGTATCGATCTATAAACCACCGTGTGGACTCCAGATCCCTGTGGCTTTATCGATGGTACTACTCCAGAACTTGTCAGTGGTAAGAACTTGATTTCCTTTTTGCCTTTTCATCTAGGAGGAAGTCTTTATTAAAAAAAAAAAAAAAATTAACAAATTTTAAAAAATCATCTTAATCTTTCTTTTTTTTTGTTAGATAATTAGATAATTGTGCTTTTATCCTTATTAGAATTAAGTGTAGCAAGCAAGTTCAAAAGAACACCACCTAGGGTTATTTGGTGGTCAGCAGTTACATTTTTTAGCATGCTAAGAAAGTGCTGTGTTGTGGTTGAGCTAATTTGTGTTAAAAAAGATATTATATAGCTTGGTTTGCTTCTAAGAAAATTGCTTTACTGTAAGTATTTTGTCATTCTTCTGATGCATTTTGTGGGTTTGGGGTTTTTATTCTTGTTTGTTTTGTCTGGGTGGTTTATTATTTTGTGTGTGCATGTGTGCTTTAATGTTTAATTTCATCTCTATCCAAACAGGATTTTGAGTTTAACCATTACTGTAATCCTGGCTTTGGCTTTCATTGAGAAGCCTTCCTCACTTACCATCACCTCAGATGTACGATACCGTGTTCCTGGGTGGAACCCTCCCTGTGGCCTAACGGAGAGCATCGAGCTGCTTTGCTTTCTTGTGTTCATGGCTGATGTGTCTGTGAAGGTGAGCATCACACTCACCTGGGACTGCAGGAAACACTGGGGGTGGTGGGTAGTTCATAAGTATCTTCACTGTGGCTTTTCTTAGTTTTATAATTTTGGATAAGTCTTAGAACTGTTATTCAAGTCAAATCTTGGCTTTGCATGATGAGATTGCTTTGCTCTATTAAAGCCTTCCCTTCAGGAGGAATTAGAAAGGGCATATTTTCTAATTAAATAATTGCTTTCAGGAGAAATTAGTGCATGTTTTCTAATTAAATAATTTATTGCCTTTTTTTTAACCTAAGAAATATAAACAGTGTGGGAAAAATGTGACAAATTTTGCTGAGAATCCGATGATTTTGGCTTAGCTGTTTGTAGTAGACTATAAAAGTTGGGATGTATGGTAATCAAATGTATGCCAATTCATTTAAAAACACCAAAAAAAGTCAGAAGCTGAACTTTTCTTTGGAAAAATCTCTTATTAAAGAGACATTTTTCTGGCATTCAAAGTATTTATCTTGCATGGTCTGTGTGCACCTCTCACTTTTACTGATCATTATTTAAGTCTTGTAGCAAAATTATCTGATGGGTGTATTTTTTGTCTGGATTTCAGGGATCTCTATGAGCACTGATGTAAAATTATAAACCATTGGTGGAAAACAATTGATGCTGACTTATTAGGGTATTGGAATTTATTATTAAAATAAGTTGCTTGTTTTTCCCTCTCCAGAGTTACTTAATTGGATGGGAAGAGTTTTGGAAAAATAAATGGCTAATGGCTTATATACTGACATTAATAGTTTCCCTTGCTGATTGGATTGTATCACTGAGTTTTTTCTGCATGGAGGTAAGAACTGCTTTCTGCAGAAACAGCAGACTGGCTGTGGAGGGTGGCAGAGAAAAACCTGCAAAGGAGGAGTCAGCAGGGTGCATGTGGTATATTGGAGAATTAAGGGAGGAGGCTGAGATGGTTCATTTTTGGTCTTGGATAGCTGGATAATACATTGAAACACATAAAATGTTTGGAGTAATACAGCCTCTCAAGGGGTTCTGTTTGATTCTTAATATAAGATGTGAATGGATCAGTAAAATTAATTCAGTCTTTGTGGTTATAGTCTGTCAACATTCTAAGAGTGTAGAGAAAATTCTGGTTGCACAGCAGCAATTTTATCATACAGCTGGAGAACTATGTTCTTAACCTGATCCAATAGCAGAGTCTTATGTAGTGATGTCTAAGTTAAAAGTAATTGTATCATTTAGGTTATAGGTAATTGTATCATTTAACAACTGCTGTGTTGTGTTCAAAACAATTGTGTCCTGAGAGCAATGTGAGTTTTGTGAAGCTGGAAGTGTCCCCCCTTAGGCAATAATGCAATCTACCAATTGGTTTTCTCTGCTGTGACATGAATCTGCATGAAATTAGTTGTTGTTCATTTAGAGTCTTCATCAAGAAAATACTAATGTGGTAAAAGTGCCAGAAAGCGAATGAGGCAGAAATCTTGACTTTTGCTTGTTGTGTAAGTTCATGTGTCAAAGCCTGTTGCCTTCAGGTGACTTTCAAACCAATTTCAAATGATTGTCTATATTAGTCAGGATTGGATTGGATGCAGTTACTACTATTACTACTAGTAATTTATAGTTACTACTATAAACACTGTTTAGTTGTTCCTGCTTCTGTGGTCATAGTTGACCACTGGTGACTGTTGACCAGGATGTGATGTAGTATCAAAAAGGTGATTTTGAAACCTTCAAAGAGCATGTTATTTTAGCTTAAAAGCATCCAGCTCTAAGAAAAGTACTTATGTCCTTTTTGTATTCAAGACAAATAAATATAATGAGGCTGAAAGAAGTTAATTAGCTGGGTTGAAGATTGTACTTGCAACATGGTGAGTGAGTCTTGGAAAGAAGTGATTGTAAAATCTTTAGGTGTGAAAATGGGCAAGTGGTTTGAATAAGAGCTTCCAATACAAAGCAGTGGGAGAAGGAGCTGTTTAACAGCTGGGATGTATGAATAGGAGAATAGCAAGGAAGAAAGTGGATTTTTTTTGCTGTTATGTGTGGCCCTGAGAAGACTCGTCATAAAATGCAGGATGCTGAAGAACTTGAAGTAGCTGAGAATTCACAGAAATAACTTAGTCTGGCAAGTGTCTTAAATGCAAGCAACAAACAGCTTAATTGCTGTAGTATATGTTAAGGAAAATTAAGAAAATCACCTGCTTGAGTGGTGTCAGAGGCAGAAAATGCTGAGTAATTAGCAGCCCCTTTAATTATAAAAAGACTGAAAAGTGAAATCAAACACTTATTTTCAAAATATGTATTTTTATTTTTTTTTTACTGAAAGTATCTTGTTATTAATTCCTTTCTTGAAATGGACCTTGGCAGAGGATATGAAAATGCCTTCTCTTGACTTACTTGTTATGTCTACCCAGCAGCAAAGTTAGATTGTCTACAATTAGTGTCCTGATGAGGTTATTGAAATGTCAATGTGTATTTTTAAAGCAACCTCTCATTCTTTTAACAAGGCACCCATATGTATGACATTTCTTTTGCATCCTTTGTGACTCCAGTGAGGCAGATTTAGCTTCTGAGCACAACTTTTTTATGTTAACACTGTTGACTCTGTTGATATGTGTATCAGGGTTTTTTGACAAACTCGTATTACAAATATTTGTGGTATTAGTCTTAGGGGAACTCAGTATCTGATCTGTCATCTTGTTTTTTGCAGGAAGTGAGAATAAGAAGAATTCTTCGGCCTTTCTTTCTCCTTCAGAATTCTTCTATGATGAAGAAAACATTAAAAAGTATCAACAGCACATTGCCTGAAATGGCAAGGTAGGCAAGAGCGTAGAAAACAACCTTTCACAGCAAGCACATGGTTGGTTACCCTTAGTTGTCTGGTGTGTGACATCTGAGGAGCTTCCTTCTTTCTTGATGGTCCTAGGGAAGTGATTGGTGAGAACAACCCCAACTCCCTCAGCCTGTCCTCATCAGAGAAGTGCTCCAGCCCTCGAGTCATTTTCATGGCCCTTCTCTGGACACGTTCTAACAGGTCCACATCTTTCTTGTGCTGGGGGCACCACAGCTGGATGTAGTATTTTAGGTGAGCTCTTACCAGGGCAGAGTAGAGGGGCAGAATCACCTCTCTCGATATACTGGCCATATTTCTTCTGATACAGCCCAGGATGTTGTTGGCCTTCTCTGCTGCAACCGCACATTGGTGACTCATGCCCAGCTTTTGATCCTCTGGGGCCCCCAGGTCCTTTTCCACAGGGCTGCCCTCAAGTGTGACCTCTCCCAGCCTGTATTCATATCTTGGGTTACCTCAGCCCTGGTGCAGGACCCTGCACTTGGCCTTGTTGAACCTCATGAGGTTCACCTGGGCCCACTTCTCCAGCTTGTCCAGGCCCGTCCCTCTGGCATATTGACCATACCACCCAGCTTGGGGTCATCAGCAAACTTGCTGAGGGTGCTCTCAGTGCCACTCTCAGTATCGTTAATGAAGATAATAAACAGCACTGGCCCCAGAGGGACACCACTTGTCACTGTTTTCCATCTGGACTTAGAGACCTTGACCACTACCCTCTGGATGTGACCATCTAGCCAGTTCCTTATCCACAGTTTCCTCACTACCCACCTGAAAGATCAGTAGTGGGTAGTAGTCAGAGGGATGTCAGGATGGAGGTTGTGGTAACTTTTCGTTTCCTTTGGTCTGTAGAATTTCTTCAGAATGCATGTAATGTGACTCTGCATGTGGCAGATAAGGTTTTTTTTTATGCTAGTTGTGTGGGTTTTTTTTTTTATTCTGTATGTTACATACAGCCTTCATGTAAGGGAAGAGCAAAGGCATCATTTTGGCACAGGTCTATGATGTGTTTCTCCAAGGTCGTCTCTCAGAAGTGTGGGTAGACACACATGAACTTGTCTTCTAGTCATGAGTGCCACACAAGAAGATAGCTCTTTCTTTACATCTTCAGAGTGCTTTCCTTCAGCTTTTTCATTTCTAAATGGTTGCAGCCATGTATGTGCTAAATTTTACTGTCATTAGAAATGTTGAACTGGAAACCCCACTGGTGAAACTGAAACCAGAGAGCATGATGCTTTTTGAAAGAGATCCCTTCCTTTCACAGGGTTTCTGTGTATGTACAGCTTCTAGAACTCACTGCCCTTGCCTGCTAGTTTTTAACTAGCAAGTCCCAGTACAATCAAGGGTGTGTGCAAGGCAAGATGTTGTATTTTGATTGGAGGGTATGGATATGGTCCCAACTTTAGAAAAACAAGTTTAGAAAAATAAGGTTTTAATCTCATGGACTTGACAACTGCCTATGCTTGTGCTCAGTGCTGCTGAACAAGTGTGATTCCTATTGTGAGTCAAAATATAGATCATCTCCTATTAACTCCATAGACCTTGGAAGTAACCCCAGTTTTCTTTAAATGGTATCTTTTTTGCATTTCTAGCAAAGGATATTAAGACTAAGATAAAGTTGATATCCATGCATGTGATATGTTTTCTTTCCAACAGTGTTGTTCTGCTTCTGGCTGTTCACCTGTCTCTCTTCACCATGTTTGCCATGCTGCTGTTTGCTCGAACAAAGGTAACTCCTTGTTATTTATGCTTTGGTCCACCTTGGTGGTTTTGTTTTCTTTGCTCACATAGCTGCTACATGTCTAGGTTTATCATTGAACTGGTGACATTTATTTTCTCTGAGAAGGTCATGTTGCCTTGTCAGACTTACTGGGATGAATTTAAAGTCTATTTAGAGGTTTAACATGCACATAGTGTCCATGTATGGTGCTGTTTTTCTGTGAGTCTGCATTAGAAGGCCTCTCAGAACAGCACTGGAATCTCTTCAGTCTGTAGTAAAGATTTTTTTCCAGCCTGATTTTGTTTCTTAAATGATAATGCTTCTTCCTTCTCCACAAGTGAAATCTTCCACTCTTGCTGGAAGCCGTGGCATATTATTTTACTAGTTTAGCTCTGCTGCTTAGAGCCAAGTTAGATGGTTCCATTCTAAAATGTGGTTGACATCTTATTTATGGTCTTGCATGTTACTAGTATTGCTGCCAGTATCACAGGTGAGAAATGTGAATTGTGTTTACGCAAGAGGCTTCCTTATACAATTCTTCAGTCTGATCTTTTGAGTTACATTCTTTGCTTTTATTGAAGCCTTCCATGCTGCTCTGTGTCCAAAGCTCTTAATCTTGTCACTTTTCGGTTTATATTATCACTAATTTCTTTTCTCTTTTCTTTATCCAGCTCTTTGCTAAGTTTAGTTTCTTCTGTTTTTTTCTTTTCCTGCTTCCAAAAAGCAAATTTGAAAACTTGTGGTTAAAATCACATTTATGTTCTGCTGATCTTGGTATGTTCTCTCTCTCCTAAACTTCCTGTATCTTAATGCAGTTATTCGAGGTGACTCTTCATTACTGAGGAAGCTGTTTTGTTTCTCTTCTTCAGTATGGACAAGATTTATTTTAATATTGCCTTCAAATTGTATTATACTTTTGGACAAGTCCTGAAGTGTAGTCCTAGAGTATGCAATTCAGGGTGATTAAGTTTCCATCTATGCTGAGGTGCAGCCTGGTGCAGCTGGAATAACTTAAAAAAGTAGCTTGTACTCTACACTAATTTTTGTAATGCAAGTAGAGACTGAAGCTGGTATTAGTCTGTTCATGATTTTTATTTTATTATTATTTTTTTAAATCATGTTTATGGCATCCTTCTAGTTCTGTTACACTGGTATCTCTTGCAGGCTAAGTGGTATTGCTTTTTAATCAGAGGTGGCTGCAGGTTTCTATATTGTATGTTTATGATGTCTTTTTTTCTTCCTGGGTCTGAGGTGCTAATCAGAAATAACTTGTATACTGAGCCTTCTGTGTCTGCCTTAGCTTGCAGTTCTTGCTTTGTAACAGCCATTAATGAGTGAAGTAATTGCATTGTATTGTCCTAATTTTTATGCTTGTCTTATGCAATTTTCCTGTTGTAGAATTAATTGTGAAATAAATTGTGTATTGACAGATTTTTATGTAATTTTTTTCTTCTTCCACCCCCCCCTCCCCCCTTCCCTGGTAAGACATTCTTAGTGGTTCTTCAGTGTTTCTCTAACAATGAACATCTCTCTGACTAGGATGGGCAGCAGGATAAGGAGTGGGTGAGATATTTCCGGAATTTGCCAGATTCATTGACATCACTGCTGGTCTTGCTAACTACTGCAAATAATCCTGATGGTGAGCAATCTTTCAGAAATAACTTCTCTCACTTGCAAGAAATAAGGAAGTAAGATTATCTTCATACCACTATAGCCACTTTGAGCTGATAGCTCTTAGTAGAGGCAGAGGAAGGATAAATAAAGATAATTTTTTTTTGCCTTTAGTAACTTGATTCTTGTCTTTCCTTTGGTGTAATTATGTATGTATCTCTGAAGTGGAGCTGTCCAACAGCTCTCACCAATTGCCAAAAATTGATAGAGGTCTCCAGTTTTCAGCTTAAGCATTGAATTCTTATTTCCTTCTTTGTTAAATCTGACACAGTGATGATTCCTGCATATTCGAAGAATCGAGCATATTCAATCTTCTTCATACTCTTCACTGTATTAGGTAAGTTGCTTCTTGTCTTCAGTAATTTAAATGCACTTTAACTTTGACACTTGTGCATACCTGCTACAGTATGTTTTATTTTTCTAAGAAAATTTAACAATAAATTTCTCTTTTTTTCATTTCTTCCAATTACTGTGTAATATCTTGCAAAATAATGTTCATGGAAGGCAATTATGGTTTATTTTTTCAGTAACATATCATAGGGGAATGGATACACTACAGTATATTTACCCATTTAAAGCATTTTGGAAATCAAACATGAGAAAAGTAATCCTTCTTGAAATTCTACATCTGATGTGCTATATACATGGAAACTTATTTGGGAGACAGAAATGTATTTCAATAATTCTCACTGCCTGTTTTGCTCCAACAGGCAACTTGTTTCTGATGAACTTGCTTACAGCAATAATATACAATCAGTTTCGAGGATACCTTCTGGTGAGTAGAGCATTCCTAATTTCTGTGTTCTGCCATAACCTTGAAACTGTGAAGCCCTGAGTATGAAAACTTTCAGCTGTGTTTTAAAGCACTATACCCATCCTGGTTGTAGATTCAGTTCTGAGATACTAAAGGTTTACCATGTTTGGTATTTTTGTACTTAATCCTTCCCATGGTGGCTGGATGTGATGTTAGAGTGGTTAGGAGGGCAGTCTGTGACCTTGTAAAGGAGGGAATTGAGTCTAGTGATTGGCTTGTACCAGAAGCAGCTGCCAGTAGGTACAGTAGTTACTCTTGGTAATATTCAGTCTTAAGAAGAACCTGTGCTTGATCTCCATGCAATGCCAGTCATCTGTGTAATACTTCAATGTGCTTCTGGACTATATGTGATTCTCTCCATTTTGTGGAATGTGAACCTGATGTGTAGTTTAAGGACCTCTTAGCTGGGGTATCTATATGAGAGAAGTAAAAGCTGACAAAGGAAGTGTACATTGAACAACATGCAAATCTGTGGTGACAATTAAACTCAGCACTAAAGGTTCTTTCTCCTTTATTAAAAAAAACTATGCAATATGCTTTGCTGCATTAACCACGTCAGTTTTTTAGTCTCCAACTAGGAGTTCAGTCTGGATTTCCTTAGCAGGAAAGAGTTTAAGTGCTTTTGTTTACTGTATGAGAGAGTGCTTTTGAACACTCTGTGAGGAATTGTAATGAGCTGTAAAAAGTATTTCAGAAAGCAGGGACAATGTAATTCAAATGAAAGATCATCAGAGTTACTTCCAATAAAATACACCTCTTCCCAGAGCTTAAATTTGTGTAGCTGGAGATTTCCAGAACTGTGTTTATCTGCAGCAATGAGTATAGAACATCAAAGGTGCACCACAGTTACTTAGCCTTCCACTGTCTTAATTCTACTAAGCTACTATGTGTATTAACTGCTAAGTATTAATATGGTTATCACACTGATGGCACACAACTGAATCTTTGCTCAGGCAGTCATCAGTCAAAAAGGAAACTGTCAGTCTCTTGCTCTTCAGAACAGGCTGTTCACCCTGAGGTGATCTTCAAACTGTTTGAGGTTTTTCTTTGAGCTTTGTAACTTTCATGGTGAATATTTTTTTCTCAAGTCTTGAGTTTGTTCCTCAACAGTTTCACTTCCACCTGGGTTTTTACTTTTTTCTTGCATACTTCATAGAACTTCACAGCTCAACAGCAATGTTTTTGGTAAAGCTGAGTCAGGGTAGTGCAAAATGCAAAAGCACTTGAGTCTGACAGCTTCTGTAGCTTGGAATGAGCAGGGGTTCCCAACTGTGTATATTCCAACTGGTCTCTTCTCCTGCCCACTGTTTTCTTGGGGATTGGTGGTGGTGGCAGGGGAAACTTGGCAACTTGGACTTCAGGTGTGATTCTCCCTTACTTACATATACACTTATAGGTACTTTATGACTTCCTTCCCCCTTTACTTACATATACTCTTATAGTTCCTTTCCCTTGTTTTGCATAGTCTTATCCTGCTGTCATCCTGCTGTTCAGAGAAGTGGAGTTGAGGAGTTCATCCTGCTGTTCAGAGAAGTGGAGTTGAGGGCTTGAGGGGAACAGTGAAAAATAATGGTTGGTCTAGTAGAGCTCCAGAAAGTTTTTTGGATAGTAAGCCTTAGGCAGTATTACAGAGGAGGAATGGCTCCCACCCTCTTGTGGGAAGGAGATGCTTAATTGTAATATGTGCAAAGAGGAGTTCTTGTTTACTTTTCCTCTTGCTCAGTTTCCCTCTTGCTTCCACTTTGCTCTGTCCCGTGTGAGAACACTGTAATCTAAGTCCTCATGAAGTAGCTGAGTTTAAAAGTGACTACTATGAAAAAAATGGAGCAGGAAAAACTGTGGCTATGACTTTCTTATTTTTGGTAAGAAGCTAAAGCCAGACAAGCTGTCTAACTCTTCTCTTTACACAATAGTTTTTGTGAATATCTAAGATTTGTTGTTGCCATTGTCTCAGGAAAGGGCACGTGTCTATGCAATCCAGAATTAAAAATAAACCTAGATGTTTAATGGAACTCCAGAAACATGTTTGCTTGCTTCCTTCCTACTTGTACAAGAAGTTCTTGAAGTGAGTTGGCCTAGGGATGTCTCCTGTTCTGATCTCTCATCACAGATCTGGGGTGCATGCCAGGGGATCAGTATATTGTCTGACTATAGGAAATAGCACTGCATGAGGAGCTGAGTAGTCCTGATCTTCCCTAAGTAATTCTGGTAGAAATGGGCTTCACTGAATTCAGCCTATGACTCTTTGTGGTATTCCTTTTACTGAGAAGTGTCTGTCTGGTTGAACTCAGTAGCTGGATGAGTAGATCTTGTGGCTGATGACTGGGACTTTGGTGAGAGAAAGAAAACAGTGTCTTGCTTTCCTGAAAAATGATTTTAGTTGGACAGATACAGCTTTTTCTAAGGCCTGCTGTAGGGCCTCTCTAAGGGCCAGTCAAATAATTTCGAGGTTTTATTTCTAGACCTGTCAACATTCAGTTCCATTTCCTTTAAACAAGTATAAGTAAATTGTCTTCTCTGGTTCTTCTGCTGTCTAGAAATCAGTTCAGTCCTCCCTCTTCAGGAGGCGACTGGGAATCCGGGCTGCTTTTGAAGTGCTTTCTTCCCTGAAAGAGACACATGCACAACAGTAAGTAAAGAGTGTTTAAACAGTAGATTATATAGGATAAAAGAGCAGATTTTTGGTTGTCTTGTTTAGTATATATACTGAGGATCCCTTGAAAAATGGCAGTTTGCTCATCTCTTATTTTTTCTTCAACTGAATGTTTAATGCACACTGTTTGGGACTCTTCTGGTGTCTATTTCCTTTTTATTTCTACTTCTAACTTTAACTGCTTTTCAAAGAAAAAAGAGGCAGGAGTGCATTTGAAAAAGCTGTTATTTTGACATCCAGACAGTTGCCTGTTTCATGGCCTGTCCTGTTTTCTTTTAAATAGGTCTCATGTCAGTGTTGAGGCCTTACTACAAGTGGTGCAGAAGGTTGAAATGGATTCTCGCTGCAAAGAAGCCATCACAAGAGTAAGAACTGGGTTTTCTTAGTCTTTGTGTTGGCAACTATCAAACCCTCTGATGGGACAGCTGTGAAAACTGAAAATTCCTTAATCAGATCACCTATCTAGGAGTAGTGGCTTTCAGCTCAGCTTTCTTTTTTTTTTTGCTGCTTTCTTTAAGAGTGTGAAGGAAGGCCCAGCTCACTGTTTGTTTTGGTCTTTGGGGCAAAACCAGTCTCTAGGCAAGGATTTCACCCGTAGGTTGCTGCTGCTTTGATTGGTGTGATGAGGAATGCATTCACCTGTGGAGAGGTGCAGAGTAATGAAAGCTCCTGTTTTGCAGGGTTAGTTTTGTCACTTGCTATTGCAGCTGTTGATCTGAATGTTTCTTTTTCATGTGAAGTCACTCAAAACGTGCTCCTGTGACAAACTGTCAGCTGCCCAGTTTCAGAAGCTCTTTGAAGAACTGGACAAAGATGCCATTAAGGAAGTATGTATCTGACAATCTTTTATAAAATGTCATGAATTGAGTCTGGTCTTGCACAAAAATAAGTGATTGTTTCCTGCTATAAAGCATACAAACAAACTCCACAGCTTGTTGAATGTGAGGTGTGATGAAGTGTCATTGAGTTTCAAGTTGTTCATGGATTGGCAGAAATGAAGTTGCTCTGGGGGGATTTTGCATTAGTTTGGGTTTGCCAGGTAGTGTTAAATACTCAAATTGCATGGTGGTTTGTTCTGTCAGCATCTTTAAGTGACCTGGCCAGACAAAATAGATGAGGTCTCAGTGTGTTTAATAAGAAGATTCATTAGAGTAAGAAGGGGTTGGATTATCTCTCTTCTTTGCCATTAGCTTGTATTGTGCCATAATTACCAACCCAGTTGCTGATCATAAATGAATTGTCTTTTGCTGCTAGCAGCAAGAACTTGAAAGCATCTTTCTACTGAAATGTCAGAATGAGCATGTGGCCTTGAAAAGTTTTGCTTTGAAAAGGTCTGTTAGTTAAAACTGAGATTGGGTGTGTTTTCCTGCATCATTATTACAATGGTTTTTTTGTGTTCTTTTCAGCATCCTCCCAGTCCAGAGTACCAGTCTCATCTTATGCAGAAAATACAGTTTGCCTTTGGCCATCACTACTTTGGCTACTTGGGAAATGTTGTAGCTCTTGCAAACATTGTTTCTATCTGTGTAAGTAAAAGTGTGTTTGTTTTCTTTTTCCCTTGCTGCAACCTTCAGTTCTGTTTTTGTTCTTTAGCCTCTGTTCTCATAACCACTTTTTGTAGCAGATGTCCATGTTTGGCATCCTTTAGCCATGCAAGGTCTTAGGAGAGGATACCTCTTGTGTTTTCTTGTGCTTAAAAATGTCTTTTGTTGAGTAGTAAAGCAGGGGACTGATGAAATAACTCTTGTTGTTTAAGGTGGTTTTGGTGATGGATGCAGATAAGAAGCCTTCTGAAAGAGACGACTTCTTCCTGGGGGTAAGATGCAACAATTTTCTTAGTTATTGTTATTCCCTTCAGAGTCAATAATTCTAATTATTATTCTTTTTTTGGGGGGGAGTGAAGGCTATCAACTGCTTCTTCATTCTATACTATCTGCTGGAAATGTTGCTGAAAATCTTAGCAATGGGCTTGAAAAGATACTTATCATATCCAAGCAATAGATTTGATGGACTTCTGACTGTAATTTTGCTGGTAAGAGTCTCTGTTAACTTTTGTTTTCCTGGATTTTTTGACTAGGATGATTAGGAACTGCAAAAGCTGGTGGAATTGCTTTTTATCGAACACACACAAGCTGAGTTAAATAGCATGAGCCAGTGTTGTGGTTTTCAGTGGCTTGAATGTTTTGGTGGCAAATGTTAGGATCTCCTTTCTGGAGGTAGGGTTCTATTTTTAAAAAAAAGGTTAGTTTTCTTATAAGCAGCCTTGTTAATGTTCATTGGAAACATTTTGCTTTTGGAGCAATCACATAACAAATTATGTTACATAACTAAACATTGCTTTGCTTTTTTAATTAACAAAAAAAAAATTGGCAGAAGCTTGTTATTATTTGCTAAAAGCCTGAAACACTTATGGCAGGTGAGGCCAAGTTCATGGTTAATGTAGTTCATTGTAAATCCTCACATTTACCACTGTTGGATGATGTGTGTACATTGGATTACTTGGAGGAATATGTAGTCAAATGTGACAACTTCAGAGCTTGAAAGTGAGTCAAATGAACAGCTTAAAATGTTTTCTGTCAAGAAACTTAGGTAGTTTTTGAAACTCAGGATTACAAAAGAAGGTTTTTGACATTTATTTATTTATTTTTGTTCTTCCTTAACTAAAGGTTTTGGAGATTGCAACTTTTGCAGTGTATGGATTTCCTCATCCTGGTTGGTACGTAATCTCCTGGAACTGTTGCACTTTGCTCAGTGTCTGGGGTGGCTCAGAAGAATATACACAGACATCCACACACACCTATGTAATTACACTATGATTGTCAGCCCAGTCTATAATTTACCTAACCTAGTAGAATTGCCCACCCTCGTAGTCACTAGAAGCCATGCCATATGGGTAAGTGAAAGAAAATTGGTACTTTTTATCATAAATTTTAGAGACCTGTTTAGCTCTTCTGAGGAGGGTGCATTTTTATTACTTATAATCTGATTTAAAATAATACCTTCACAGATCTACACTTACTAAAGGTGCAGGAATGGGAGTTTAGTACTGCATACACAACCAGCAACTAACTTAATATGTGTCAGTATTGGATTGTTCTAAGCCTGATTATATTAATTCCTAAACAGCTGATGAAGCCCCTTTGACTCTGTATGTAGAATGAAATCAGTGTTTTGTGCTGTAAAATGTAGTAGAAAAGTTCCTATAGATTTAAACTATCTATACTGGAATAACAGGAAGTTGTTTTTTTATTTTTTTGAAGTTCAAGCAGTTTTTAGGTAACTATCTTGATATTTTTACACTATCAAAAACATAAAAAATAATTGTTTTGTCTCTTAAAATTTTAAAACTGTCATCACAACAAAACAGGAAAGCAATGGACTTCTGAAAGATTTCCTGAATCTTACTTTCTGGGGTGATACAGGACACACAAGCTCATACTTAATACATTGACTCTCTCTAATTGTTAAAGATATCGGTTATCTCGAAATCAAGAAGTTACCATCATTTATCCTAGTATCTGTAAAGAGACCTGGTAGATGTTACAGCTAGAAATAGGTTTATTTTTTAACACTTCTTGCACTCCTGTCCCTCAAAAGCCCTGGTTGCCAAAAGGATATTAGTTGCTAACAATCTAATGGTGTTAACTATCCATCTAACTTATCACCTGTAAATATGATCAGTTATTTTTGCCCTTTGATTCTTGAATGTAGATGATTGTTTGCACTAAGATAGGATCTTGAAGCACCAGTAATACTTGTTAGATATGTGTCAGTCACTGCAGGCAGATTATAACTCAGATGAGTCATTCTGAGTCCTGATGCTGCTGGTAAATGCTTGGTCTGTAGATGTTACATCTTCAGGACAGGACTAAGATGTTTCTATTATTCTATGTAGTGTTGACTTGGATTATTTGTTTTGTTCTTAGAATTGAATATATTGGTGGTGCAAAGAATGATTTAGCATCTGTGTTTTCACTGGCATTTTTTATCCCCCACCACCTGCCCACCTTTTCAGCAAAGAAACACCCAGCAAGCCAATGTAACAGTCAGCTAAAGCTCAGGCTGACATTTGGACTATATGAATATCACCCATAGACTGTGCATATAAAGAATAAGGTTGGCAAGACTGTTACCTTAGTGCTTTCTTTGAAGCCTGACTTCAGCCAAGCACACCCTCAAGGATTAATGCACGTCCTTTTGCAAGTTCCTGAAGCATCTCACTGTGGCAGTATTTTTTGTTTGCTTTGTTTTCTGAAAGGACCCACATTTGTACATCCCCACCACCATAGCAGAAGGAAGGCAACTTACCTGGGTATTTTGGTACAAACATGCACTTTAAAGAACACTAAATACATATTTAAGAGCCCAGGCTAAATAGATCACTTCTTCATCAGTTAATAGAGTTTACTGTAGCTAAGGTTCCCTCTGAGTTAACGAATGTGCTTCCTTTTGTAGATGACAGATTTTTATGTAGGATATCTCAGGCTGGAAGGGACCTCAGGAGGTGTCTAGTGCAGCTTCCTGCTCAAAGCAAGGCTGGAACAAGTTACTCAAAGCTTTTAATCCAGTTGGGTCTTGAAAACCTCCTCTGATGGAGACTTGTACAACCTCTCTGGATAACCTGTCTTATTGTCCTTATGTTGTTCAGTTTTTCCTTATGTCTAGTGTGAGGCTCCACCCTTTCACCTTGCACCTGCTATCCCTTGCCCTTCTGCTATGCACCACTGAACAGCCTTGCCTCTGTCTTCTTGAGGACCACTTAGTATCAGAAGGCTGTTGCTAGACCCTGCAGCAGTGCTCTCCAGGCTGAACAAACCCAGTTCCTGCAGCTTAGATTTGTAGGGCACGTGCATCAGCCCCTGACTGTCTTGTTGGTTCTCTGCTGATCTTGCTGCAGTTTGTCCCTTTCTCCTGTTGGGCATTCCCAAACTGGATGCACTGTTCTACTCAGTCATAGGTTTTAAAAAGGGTTTACATGAGTACATACAATATTTTAATTTTTTTTCCCCCAAATTTTTTTAATGTGCCGTGGACGACATTAACCAAAACTTGTGGGGAATTTACAACTACTTGCTTACAACTACTTGGTAGATTTAACTGTGTCTTTCTGTCGTGGGCTGTTTCTCTGATTTGTGGTTTTCTTCCATCTTTCTTAGGAGACCTGAGCTCATGGGCTTGTTATCCCTGTGGGATATGGTGCGATTGGTGAACATGTTAATTGTGTTCAGGTTCCTGCGGATCATTCCTAATATGAAGGTGTTTGTTTACCCCTCCACACTCCTGATTCCCTTGGTCAAATTATAAATTTTATTAAAGGCTTTTAGAATAACATGTAGGCTATCCAGACTGTTGCAGAGCACGTCACAAACTCAGAGTGTCTTCTAGTTTTCTCCATTGAGCTGGCAGAAAAGTTCTGTTGATGTCATGGCAATTGATGCTCATGTTCTGAAGTTGTCAAATGCATCCAGAAATATTTGTGCAAGTTGTGTAGTGCTTCAATCTTAATCAGATGAGTGGATTTGTACTTAAGAGTTGATAGACTAATTTTCTTTAGTCTTAGTGAAAGCCAGACATGATGGTCATGTAAAGGGTTATTTGGGATGAATCCATCTTTCCGCTTTACCGTGTGGGTAATTCCACCACAATACCTGTAACTGAGTTGGAAGTCTCTTGGAGTTGTTTGTTTGTTATAATCCTGCATTTAGCCTTGCTAGAAAGCTAAGCCCAATGAATGCCAGGTGCAGAACTTGTATCTTAGTTCAACGAGACATAAATATCCATCAGTGTAATCAGAGTTCATGTCAGTGGAAAGTGTAAACTAGACCTGATGTAGATCAAGTATGAAGCAGTCAAGCTGAAGCTGTGGGGTGCTTGTGATTTATTTATTTTTCGTTTCTTAGTCTTACTAGGCATATAGCTCTTTAGGTCACAGTGCCTGTGCATATTTAAACCTTATCATAATGTCTGTGTATGAAAAGGGCTGCAGCATTGTTCCTTCATATTTTAAGTGCCTCATGGAAATATCACTGTACAAAAGAGGACCTGCATTTAGAGGCATCTCCCTTTCCTGATTGGTATTTCTTTATCCATTTAGTAGAATAATTTGAAATGGACTGCAAGTGTGATGAATGTCATGTATATCAAATTCTTCTTTGTTTTAGTTCATGGCTTTGGTTGTTACTACACTGCTGGATCTGGTAAAAAACTTGAGAGCTTTTGCAGGAATTCTTGTGGTAAGTCATGGTGCAAGACTGTAATTTTCTTTGTTAGAGTTACTAGTATAATAAGAGTATGTATTCAACCAAGTAAACAAGTTCTTTGAACAACAGTCACAATTAACATTAACACTTTAAGCAGCCAGTTCTCCAGGGCATGTCTTGCAAAACTGCAGCAAAATATTGTTTATTGTTATGGGCTGTACACAATCACAGTGTTTCATTTATCTGCTTCCTTTAGAAGTAGCTTTAAAAGATTATTTAAAGCTTCCTCAGAGTGCTTGCCTTAGCTTAGATACTCTCAAATAAAAATTCATATGATGCTAAAAGTAACTTAGTTTTCTTTCCTTCTGGCTTGCTTATGTTACAGTAAATAGCAAAGCAACTGTTTTATTTTTTTCAGTTGAAAAGGTGTAGAGATGGCATGTTTGGACATGATTTTAAAAAACCTCTGCCATCCTGTGTTAGGTGTGTCTGTGCAGATCATACACTCTGTAAACACGTGATTGAAGGATGCATCACCATATGTGATGTCCATTACATAAATCCTCCATTTCCCAACACTGGAGTTTCTGGCTTTGCAGTGATGTCCTGGTACAGCAAATGAGTGCCTGGGTGGCTTTTATTGTTGTTGTATGTGGGGTGGTTTGGGTTTTTTTAGGATACCTTAACTTAAAGTAATGGTTAGAGAACAAGGATCTGGTGTATTGTCTAAAGAATTATTTTAGTCTGCATACTTAATGTGCCATTTACCCAGAATATCTGTGTTTGTCATTGCCAATCTCTGGTTTTATCTGTAAGGGAGGGGCCTTAAGTTGCAGTCTGAAAAGGTTTATGTTGCCTTTTGAAATAAAGAAACTGGTTTGGGGAAAGCTGAGTCTAATATTATAAATGAAGCTGCTGATGTAGTATAAAATAATGACTTTGTGTTGTCTTCAGTTAGTTTTAGTAAAAGCTTTTTTTCACTGAATCTAGCAGAAAGCTCCCCAGGTATTTAGATCATTACTTGTAAATATGTGTATTGTTTTTTTGGTTTATTTAAGTAATGTTGCTGAAGCATAAAAAATAAAATAAGAGGATGCCAGCTCCTAAATTGAACCTTGATCTTGGTGTATCAGTTATAACTGGTAAATACCCAGGATTAAATATGTCCCCCTTCCTTGATAGAACCTGTTGAAGAAGAAAGAATACTCATTCTGCAGGATAGCAAGAAAGAGCCAGCAAGAAGAGGAGCAGCCCCGGGCTGAAAAGGGGGCGGGAGAAAGGCGCTCTGGGCAAAGGCACCTCCCCGTCCCCAGGGCGATTTAAGTAATTATTGCGTAGCATTAACAGTTAAATATCAGCATTCTGAGACACAAAAATAGAGCAGATCATAAAGTAAAATGATATAATGCATTTTAACAACTGAAAATTAAATAGACTATTTCAAAGTAAGAACAAAAAAGTAATGCAGATATTGAGGAATATTTTCTCTTTAATAGTTTCAGGCATTGTTGTTCTTGACCAAATTCCTTTAACTGTGGTACTTGTATGAATTCCGTGTTAATTGCATTGTTTTCTTACTTAGTGACAGAAATATTAAAAACTAACACTTGCTTATATTCCTGCCAGGTGGTTTTCTATGCATTTGCTCTGACTGGCATAATGCTATTCAATGGTGCTGTTGTTCCCTTGGGAAACAGCAGGTAACATTCTAAATATCATTACTCAGAAAGAATCTGTTTTTCAAAAGTTTCTGCAACTTGGTACCTCTGAGTTGTTTGTGGTTGGTGTGGGTTTTTTCCCTTCTTATTCTTGGAGCCACCCTTCTTTTCAAGTTAAATCACACAGGCTTTTTTAATCTGTTACTTCTTCTGTGTATTCTCTGTAGCTTGAGACTTTGCTGGTCTTAACTACTGCTTTTTAAACTATTTCACTTGCTCTCTGCCCATGCAAGATACTTAATTTTCTGTGGGTCACTCAGAAGAATCTTCTTTTTTAAGCTTTAGGATGTAGAAAGCTGTGCTCACATCAGCCTGTAACTCTCTTCCAGTGCTGCCAATACAACATATGATAACAACACTCTGCAGTGTGGCACCTACGAACAGCTGGAATATTGGTCCAACAACTTTGATGACTTTGCTGTGAGTCTGATCCTAGGTGGAATCTGTCCCTCTTT
>NW_009952259.1:669682-739266 GCF_000747805.2 Chaetura pelagica
TCTGCTTGTCTCTCGCCCTCATCTTCTGAGGCAGAAATGCGTGATAACAGCCACTCAACTCTTGGTTTACTCATGTTATTTAGGCAGCAGTGGTGACCCTCTGGAATGTGATGGTGGTGAACAACTGGCAAGTCTTTTTGGAAGCATTTTCGAGATACTCAAGCCCGTATGTATCAGTAAGAATATTGAAAAAGTCACATATAAATCTAGCTTATAAGATAACTGGGGTTTATACACAGAGCACAGTTCCTACCAACTGGGAAAAAGGGTGCTGCTTACCTTTATTTTGGGTATGTAGGAAATATTTCATGGCTGTTCTTTAACTTGTGCAACTTGATGGTTGGTCTAATTGTTGTTGGATGCCATGACATCCATTCAGAAAGGATAGGAAACTGGTTTGGTAGTTGTCTTGTTCCAAAAAAGAGTGAGTGATTTAAGTGGATTATAAACAGCCTTGCAACATGTATTGGATGGGTGGTTCTCATTGTAGAGGCAATCTCACAGAAGTAAGATTTTAGTTAATTGTTGTACTTAATTTTGGGCTGGTTCTCTATTTTCCCTGTGAGTGAACATTTTTTTCTAGACTTAAAACCTTGAGCATATTTTTTATTTGTATTGAACTGCTTTATGGGAATGTTTGAACTGGATGGCCTCTGGGTTGAGCTGTTCCAGTGATCCTAGGCTAGTTAACCCAGTATGTGGAATGCTGGGTTAACTTCTTCTACAGGCTGTTCTGTGTGATTAAATGTTTCATGTGGTGTGGTGAAGACTGGACAAGTCACGAAAGAGAAATCCATTGGGTTCTGCAAGTAATGGAAACTACTTCTAGCTCAAGAGATCTCTGAAGTGCAAATGGTTAGAGACTGAGAGAACAATCAGGGGCAGCATCATAGGTATTTTATAATGATTTTGTAGTCTTTCCTGTGCTTCCACTTTTGAGGATACTAGTCTAGATGAATCTTTTGCTGTGATCAGTACAACTTCTATTAGGATGTTTTTCTGTCTCCTCAGAGTTTTATTAGGCATGGTAAGTGGAGGGAGGCAAATCTACTTGGTTAACTTAATGAAAAGATAAGGTGTGGTGTGGGGGGGTTGTTTTTTTTTGTTTGGTTGCTTTTGTTTTTATTTTTTTGCTTCCAGCCCTACTTTTACATGAATAAAGCAACAGTTATGTCTTTCAAGGAAAAATGTGATTTCACGGCTCTCTTTGGTCACTTTCAGGCTGAGGTTATTTACCACTTACTTTACTTATTGTCTGTTAATCTGGTCTGCAGGTGGGCAAAGATCTATTTTGTAGCCTGGTGGTTGATCTCCTCTGTCATCTGGGTTAATCTCTTCGTAGCTTTACTTCTAGAGGTAAGGAAGTCTGTTTCTTTGGGTTTAGAGCTTGAAGACATGTTCTGATGTGTGTGGGATATGAATAGAACCCTGACAAGTTTTTGGGAAAAGTGTGTTGGCTTTGTGTGTGTGTATTTGTTTTCCTCCTTGCTCTCCTTTCCTTGAGATGCAGAGGAAACATTTTCTTTTTCCTGGACAGTTTTTGTTTTAATTTGCAATTTTGTCACAAATGTGCTTGCATTTCATTTTATTTAATTGTCCTGTTTCCTCCTACCCCAATTTGAATTATTACCCATAATAAATTCGTCACTAGAAGAGTAGAATGGACTACTTATTTTGAAGAGATTATCCTCAAGAGTTTTTTTAAGCAGCTGTGGAAATGTAGGTAGCTAAGCAATGCCATGAAGAACATGTGGATCAGCTGGTTTCTCATGTATTCATACTTCTCTGCAAAACCAAATACCTTTTGAGTTTTCAGTGGTGGAGGGCATGTTCATCATAGCCATCTACTCCAGGCTAATCACTGTAGACTCCTCTTGTAAGTAATAGAAGAGCCTGAGTACCTGTAGAGGGCACTTCACCCCATCTTAAAACCTGTGAAAACTTTTTGGAGATGCACTTGTTGTTGACTGCATCGAGAAATAAATTTACTACCCTAGGCATAATGGTGAACTTTTAGACAGAAACTTAGGTATGAGTCTCGTGCTGAGCTTCAGTCTTACCTAAGCCTTTTAGAGAAGAGTTTCTGTTCTAGCTGGAGGCTAATCCTGTGAAGTCATCTAGCTGCTGCTTCCACAGGGTTGTGGCCAAAGTTTCCTGTAAGGGCCAAGATGTAGCATTCTGTAGTAGGAGAGCAGGATGTCACTTCCCCTTTACTTGGCTCTCATGAGACCCCTGCTGGAGTACTGTGTCCAATTCTGGAGCCCCCAGCATAAGAAGGACATGGAGCTCATGGAGAAGGTGCAGGGAAGGGCCATGAAAAGATGATAAAAGGGCTGGAGCACCACTGCTATGGAGACAGGCTGAGAGAGTTTGGGCTGTTCAGCCTGGAGAAGAGAAGGCTCTGAGGAGACCTTATAACACCTTCCAGTATATGAAGGGGCTACAAGAAAGCTGGGGAGGGACTTGGGACAAGGGCAGGGAGGGATGGGATGAGGGAGAATGAATTAAAACTGTAAGAGGGGAGATTTAGGTTAGACATTAGAAGGAAATTCTTTAGAGTGAGAGTGGTGAGACACTGGAATAGGCTGCCCAGGGAAGTTGTGGAAGCCCCATCCCTGTGTTCAAGGCCAGATTGGATGGGGTCCTAAGCAACCTGGTCTAGTGGGAGGGGTCCCTGCCCATGCAGGGGTTTGGAACTAGATGATCTTTAAGGTCCCTTCCAACTCAAACCATTCTATGATTCTATGATTTTTCTTTTTTTTTTCTTTTTTTTTTTTTTTCTGGGTTGTCTTCTGCTCTAGTGTTCTTTCAGTGTGTGATGAGAAAGTTACTTCATTCCTGAACAAACAAGTTTGAATAATGTACTGACCTGCAACCAATAAATGTCAAAACAATCTAGTTACCTAAGTATTGATAGCCAGCTATTGATTTGTCAGAGTAAGTCAGAAGGGATAAGGGGACCTGACAAAACCAGAGGCTGAGTTTCACTTGTGATGCCTAGACTATGAGTATGTTTATATATTGTTGGGTTTTTAAAGAGGAAAAAATTCAAAGCAGGTGAACTCTGCAGGTAGTTCACACAGTCATCTTGGGGAGGCAGTCCTTGCTAGGAGTAGAAGGCAGCAGGGCTGTCTTCTGCCCTACTGTTCTTTCAGTGTCTGATGAGAAAGTTATTTCCTTCCTGAGCAAGAGGCTTAAATAGTGACCTGCAGCCAATAAATGTTCAGATGCCTAAATAAATCACTGCTCTGCCACTCTGTGTTAAAAGCAAACCTCATCCTCCTCCCAGACCTTACCCCCAAACACACTGAGCTGATATAACCTCTTTACTGATGTCACTAGAAGCAGCCTTTAATTTTTCTTCTTCCTTTTATGTTCCAGAACTTTATTCACAAGTGGGACCGTCGCTGTCACCGAGAGCCTCTTTCAGATATCGAATACCAGAGGACAGTTGAGCTCATGTTCAGGTGAGTTGAACTTGATAATCCATCTGAGTTTCTTACATTCATCTGTTTTAAAGACCGTGTGCTGGCTTCAAGAGGATAGCAGCAAACTGTTTTGTGTCTTAGCTTGGAGAAATTCAGTTCATGCTGTAGTTAGGCCTGCTGGAAGCTGACTTGTTAGCCTAACCTTTGCATGTCTTCTACCCATAGCATGGTGGGAGAAGGGGTGAGGGAGAAGAAAAGGGAAGATGAGGAAAGTGATGCATGTTCTTGGCTTATTAAGAAGTTGTGGGTGGTGAGTTGATACTTGATCATGCACAAGTGGAACTTCTGGTGCACATTGGATATTCAATAGTAGCATTGGGACCGTGTTCTCATTTGGGAGTTTCTTCAGGCAAACAAATCTACTGACCTTCGGTTGTATTGTACTGTGTGCAGGAAATTGCTTCCCTGCTTCTTGTGGGAAAACAGCTGCTGGTTTCTGTGACACATCTGTAAAGGATGGATCACTTGCAAGTAGATGCATCTTTAGGGAGCATCAACTTATTATAACTTTAATTCCTTGTTTCATTCTTGAAACAAGCACATGTTACATCTCCATGCCCCTAACAACTCATGCTTTTCCTTTGTAGAGATGTTTTGGAAGAACCTACAGAGGAAGAGTTGATGGAAAAACTACATCAGCATCCACACCTGCAGTTGTGTAGGTGACTGGTGGGAAGGACTGATTTATTTAGACCTCTGTTTTCTTGAGGTTGTCAGCTGGAAGAAACTGAATGGATTTTCTGAGAGGTGCTGTCAGGAGAGAGGCTTGTAGGACAGTACGTGGGGTTTTGCTTGGCAATTCTCTGCAGAAAGAGAGTTTTTTATTTTTGGTTCATATCTTTTTTTTTTATTGAAAAAGATTTGAATCGTGCTAGTTTGACTTGATTTTAAGTTGCAATTTTAGAGGAATATTGCAGCTGTCATTTTTATAAACTGTTGATATCAGAATGTTTTATTTTCTTGTTTGTTTCGGGTTGGTTTTTTTTTTAGAAGGGAAAGTGTATTTCAAATGACAGTGCACTTTAAAACATGAACTGTGTAACCACTATGCCTGCTATTTTTTTTTTTTTTCAGCACAAGAAAGTGGCACTGCCTTTTCTGGTAGGTGAGTGTGGTGAGGGCTGTGCCCTGCAATTCACAAGTGGATTAGGCAGGACCAGAACAAAATCCTTAATCTTTTTTTGTAGTGAGAGTTGAAACACTATTTTTTATTGAGATGTGACACCAGCATGATTTAATAAATTTTCAGGTGTTAATCACTTCAGAACACAATCAATTTCAACATAGTACCAGGGAGTGCCTACCTTGCACATCCTCTCTGTTTCTATGTGTTGATGGTTGCTGGTTGCATCATGCTGCTGGTTTTCAGAGCAGTTAGAACCTTGAATGGAGCAATTGCACTCGTGGTTTTCAATGTGGTAAAACTGAGCTCTCCTTTAGAGTGAATATTCTCATGTTGCTTTTTAGTGAACCTCTTCCTTTTACTTTCTTCCAAGTCCTCTTCTGCACTGTATCATATTCCATGGAAAAGCTGAGGGAAATGAACTTTGGCTGGAATGTAGCACCGTGATCACTGCAAGTCTTTAACTTATGGGGAGGGGGAAAAAAAAAGGTTGAAGGGGATAATCAAAGTGCTTAGCAGTTCAAATTTTTATTCACGTCCGTGGGAATTGAAAGTGCTCAACCAGTATTGCAAGATCACATTCTTTTATGGCTTAATGACCACATGCTGTATAGCACCAGCTATTGCCTGCATTATACTTTTTGGGCAAATAACTTTGTCAACAAATCTAAAATGGAGAATTAGCAGTAAGTCATGGCCGTGGGCTTTTTGTTAGCCCTCCCTATTCCTCTAAAAAAGATGGTTTTTAAGTCTTTGTCACATAACTAGTAAATCATTATGAAGAATAGAATCAATACCAACTACTATTTTCATAAAAAAGGAGTTACCCTTTGGTGTGCTTGCCTTGTTGTGCAGACACTTCTCCCCCAAATAGACTTTATTACAATCATCTCTTCACTGGCAAAAACTTGAGAAAAGTAACTGGCCATAAAACACTGCCATGATTTATACTTTATTTGATTTTTTTTCATATGACAAAACATTTTTGAAAAGTGCCAAGCAGTCATCTATATTTTTTCTCTTTTTTTTTCTTTATTTCTTTTCTCTCTTCCCTGCATAAGGGAGAGGAAAGGATCTGGGATGATGGTGCATTTGAGCTCAAAAGTATTTCTGAATTATTGGTTTACTGTTTAGAAGCTACATAGTGATTCTTGTCTGTTTCTTTATTGTTTGCTTATGTCTTCTTTGTGCTGTGGAACAAAATATGTTGTAACTTGCATATGTGTAGAACACATCTGACCTGAGCTCTGAGTCATTCCTACAATCCCTTACTTTTGTAATCTTGCCTCTTAAACTGTGCACTTATCAGTGTTGAGTCTTGTGTCTCTGTTCCAGATTAATCCACCCAGTAACTCACTTGTACTGGTTTCAGTGACATTACCATGCTTATTTCCAGTCATATACTGAGAATACACACCATAGCAAGCAAATGAAGGCATCAGCACACAGCTTTTCTAGATTTGGATTTTTTGCATGGTTTTATTCCAGGATGATTTTTGCTCCTTCTAGCATGATGTGATCACTGCCACCAATTTATTTGCACTTAATAACAGAGATTGAATACCTTATTTTGCCTGTTTACTCTATTTTTCTTTCCCCCCCACTCTTCTGAATACTTGGAGAAGTGGCCTTTCCCAAAAAGGCAATGACTGGTTCTTACCTGTCTGCAGGTTTACTTTCTATTTGCCTCTTAAGATTGGTTGGTTGGTTGTGGGTTGTTGGGTTTTTTGTGTGTTTTTCTTGCCATTACATTCCACTACAATCTACCAAAGCAACACAAATTGGTGTGGGATTATCATAAACATCCATTGTGCAGTTGTTGCATCCGGACAAATGTGAAGAAGGCTTTTGTGATGGGAATATTCTTAGTCTTGTTCTTGTTCCACATTTGTGTAATTGACTGAAAACGTAACTAGAATTGAACATGAAGTTGTCATGCCTGATGTCACTTGTACTGGAAGATGTAAATAATCACAAGTCTTATGCAATAATGTATAGATCATGAAAATGAATGTATGTAACTGGGTAAAATTTGATGTTTCCATTATTAAAAAGGTTACCTCTCTCAAAATACGAAAATAATTGTGGCATGGAAATGATTCTCGTGGTTTGTTTTTCCCTTCCCCCTTCTACTGGTTTCTGTTGTGCTCAGCATCTGTGCTCCCATTATCTTCCCTTGTTGGAGGCTGGGTCCGTGGAAGAGTTTACATGCAGATGGGACATAACTGGTTGCAAAATGCAGGTCCTAAAGTATTCTGATCTGTTATTCTCCAGTTCTAGAGGCACATAACATCATCTGTAGGTACTGCTTCAGTTTTAAGGTGAAACTTCATTGGAACTGAGCACTGAGGGTGTGGCAAAGCTCCCTCTTTGTAGCTGCAGACTAGATACTCCTTCATCTCTTTTTCCTGATATGATCAGTGCAGTAAGTATTCTGATAGCATTTCAAATGGGACAGATTTCACAGATGATGTAGCACAGTTCATGGCATTCTTTTGAGAGAAGTTCAGATGCTTTTTTAGAAACAGAACAAAATGGGTTCTGTGTCAAGCTTAAAATGGCTGTTGTGGTTGCTGAGGTGAAGTATGTAAAAGCTAAAGCAAATAGATGGTCATCTTGAGCTATTAAATCAGGCTCAGGTTTATCTGGCTTCTTCAGGAGGGCTTTAATCACCAAATTGTGATTTCTCAGATTTGTTTTTCCCTTCCTGGTTTGCTATGAATTTGTATTAATTAAAGATATAGGAGTATGGAGGCCAGTGAAGTGTTCTTGATTCTTTCAGTAGAAATGCCTTGATAAACCTCACTTAAAAATGAAGAAACTTAAAATATTGGTCAGAGCTGCAAATAAGGCAAGCAGAATAACTTAATAACTGTGCAGAAATTACAAAGGAAGAAATACTCTCTTGGGTGTCAAAGGCTTATGTGAATGAAGTGCTTGAGGCTCTCTTGGCCTCTCTTTGTTGTGGTGCTACTGAACATCTCTTAACACGTTAGGGAATATTGCTTTTCCATCCTTCCAACACTTCTTAACATGCATGGAAATATAGGGACATTCAAAGCTTTAAGAAAATATAGGGCCTATAGGAAACTGGTGCAAGGTATGGATAGATTAATTATCTCTGAAGTGTGAGGTGAAGATATCTCTTATCTTGCTAGATGGTTTTAACTCTTCACCTACAAGTATATTGTGAGCAGCACACAGTGTTACCATGGCTTCTGCTATTATTTAACATTGCTTTGGTCAGATGAAGTCATTTCAGTAGTCCATCTGTCTTGGCTTTTTATTGAAAACAAAATAAAAATAATTGTCTTTTTTTTAATGTAGGCACTGGTGATTTTTTTTTTTCTTTTTATGGATTTTTTTTTTTTTTCCAATTAAAACCCATTCAGCTGCTGGGAGCTTTCCACAAATCAGATGGTTTTGACTCAGTCTACAGTCCTTACAAATATTCAGAGCCATTTGTTATGTGAACTCTGGGTGGAAATAATTCAGGGGAAGATAAGTTGGATTACACTTGGTGTCTTATCCAACTTTAAGCACTTTACTACATAGGACACTGTTTCAAATTACTGTGATAAACCAGAGGAAAGAGCTAAAATTATCAAAGTAAAATTTAAGAGCCAAATATGGATTATTAGCATTTAGAAGAATAAAATGGGGAAGAACATAATAGAGAGAAAAAAAAAAAATATAGGGCTTAGTTTACTACAAATTGAATGAGCTAAGGGCATGTGAAAGAGATCAAAGGAAAATTGCTGTAATTTGTAATAGTAGCTCCCTCCAGGCCCCACTGTTCCTTTTTGGGCCCTTCATTTTAAAATAAACAGGTGGGGGAAGGCAGACATTTGTTACAGGACACTAACAGAGGTCTTAGGAAATTTGGAAGTTGGGAAGGATTTTGAAAAATACTTCATTTGGGCAAACAAGAGGCTGGCAAATACTTTTAAAACAATATTTAAGTATGTGAAGTGTTGAGAGGCAGGAACTGTTTATGTTGTGCAATCTCTTGTGTGCTGGTTGTGGAATAAGTTGTGGTTTGAATTTCAGCAAAAGGAGTTGCTAGGTGTGAGGGATGCTTCCTGACTCTGGGCACTGCAGTCTGGGGAGATCACAGACTCCCCCTTGCTTAAGTGTCCTTTTAGGAAGGGTTTGACAGTCACCTGCTACAGCTTTGTCTGCATGTTTGTGAACTTGCCCCTGCTTGGTGATGCCTCAGCTGGTCCCTGAGATCCTGTCCTGCCTACCTCTGTGGTTTCACTGGAAAGAATCCCCGTGGCTGTAACCAACCTTGCTTTTGTTGTCATAGCGTGTGCTGGTGGTTCTAGCTAATGGCTTACAAATGTTTACAGTATGCAAGTATTTTACAAGTAGGGATAGTGAAAAAAATGTTCTTCAGCTTCCCATTGTAAATGGGAAAGATGAGATTTGGTGGTTGCTAGTTGTGCTGTTGCTAGTACTTGACCAGCATCCCCTGGCTCCTGCACTAACCCCCCATAGTTCTCCATGCAGTTCTCTTTGCTGGGTTCCCTTTAATCTTGTTTCTACATCCCTTAACTTTTTGGGCAAAAGGGGGAATCTCCTGCCCTTCTCCCAGTTTATTTTTGCTCACTGGCAAGCCAAGCAGATCAGATAACTTGATCTTTCCCTTGGTGAGAACACTGAATTTCGGCCCCCAGGAGTACTTGCCACCAGTTGTGTGACACATCTTTGACACTTCAGCTCTTCACCAAACTTGGTTTGGTGGATGAATTTAAAAGTTATTACTGGGGGACTGATGTTGTATAATTCCTTGAAGCAGCTAGAAAAATCTTACAAAAGGTAATGCTGTATTGTTGGGAATTAGTTAATTGAAACTGGCCTGGTGTTTCACTGGATCCAAGGTAGCTTATGATCTGAAGCCTTTTAATGAGAATTGAGCACTTAGACTCCAATGGAAAGAAACAGAGATGGTCCAGAGACTTAAGCATGCTCAGCTTCATCAATCAGTTTGTGGAAGTGTAAGATGATGTGGTTCAGAACTGTGAACTGGGCTTTCCTGCATCCTCCAGGGGTAGCATCACTTTTTTAAAAGATAAAATAGATCATGGAGTATCTAAATGAGCACACTGAGGTTATGGGAAATCTCTTGTTAAT
Organism: Chaetura pelagica; assembly: GCF_000747805.2. Lineage (NCBI taxonomy): Eukaryota > Metazoa > Chordata > Aves > Apodiformes > Apodidae > Chaetura > Chaetura pelagica. The sequence continues at coordinate 679,430 of NW_009952259.1, forward strand.
TCAAGAATAAACATCAGATCTGCAGACTTCCTTAATAATAACATTCGTATTCCTTTCTGTACTTCAATCTTTTTTCTGTATTTATAGAGCTACTATTTTCCCAGAGTATAGTGAGAGAAAATGTTCAGGAAAAGTCCTTGAGGCTGAGATGGCATTTTTCAAATAATAACTACATAGTGATATGTACAGCAAACTGCTGGAGGAGCCATCTATTGCTGTTTGCCATAGAGAATATGAGAAGAACTTCTAAGAAGACATAATTAGTACGTGTGTATTTTTAGAAGTGTCTTTGTGAACTACAGCTGTTGCAATTCTGGAGGAAAAACTGTGTTGTACAGTTCCATCAGATACACACTTGTTTGCCAAAGGTAGCAAAGTGATGTTTTGTCATTAATTACTCATGTTACTTACTACAAGGGAAAGCTTAAAGTCTTCTCTGATTTACCATCCCAACCATTTATGGAGTTTATTTGCATTGGTTTTCATATCTTGTCCTATACTTAACATTTTTCCACATGAGTTGTATAAGAAATGGTTTGCTGATGCTGAGGGCTTTTTAAACTCCAAACTGGAAGCTGAAGGCAATTGCAGCTTGTCCTTTCCTCTCATGCTAGAAATGTCTTGTAACAGTCCCAGTCATCTTTTTTCCATTAAGCTAGTTCAGCAGGTGTTGTCTTTGTTCTGTGCAGATACTTTCATGGTCCCCATCATTGCATTATTTGAGTGCCTCCCAAGTACTTTGCAGCAAACATCCTGCTGGGATAGGAAAATATTACTATCCTCCTTTTTGTAGATGATCAGCTGAGATATTTGGTGATCTGCCCACAGCTGAACTTGAAATCCGTGGGAGAGTTCAGGATAAAACCTGCAGTCCTTGCTCACTGCCTTTGCTAACAGACAATACTGCCTTTTTTTTTTTTTTTTTAACAGCTGTGAACTTCAGATGTATGTTTATAAGATGATGATGACATTTCCTCATCAATTGGTTTATAATTTTGCTACTGCCTATTCTTGTGTGTAACTTTTTTGTATGCTTCATTTTAAAATTGCAGAAAAGTCCTGGAACCTCTAAACTTCTAACCCCACTTATTTCCTGCCTTACCAGGAGAGGAGGGAGGACTATCATCATTTGCCACCTTGATTTTTAAAAATATTTATTAGGGATGATCTGAGGCTGGCAGAAGTGTTTGAAGTTTAGCAAATGTAAGTAAACTGCTGGATTCCAGCAATTAAAGTACTACTGTAGATGTACAAAAGTACAGGATGACCACCTTAAGCAGCAGTTATTTGGCAGCTCAAATTTTCACTTGTTTCAAACCCGAAACTCACTTCAAGAATGCTTGAGTTTTTCTCTACCCTCATCTTCCTCAGTATTTCTTGGGTTTTTTGCTCTTTGAGGTGGGTCCAACTTCTCAGAGTGGGTGTGTGCTTGCAACAGCATATGGAATTTGGAAGACTGTCCAAGAGGCCAGTTGCCCTGCATGATCTTGCTGACAAAGCATTATCAGCATTTGAGAGAAAATCTTTTTTCTGTATTTATAGAGCTACTATTTTCCCAGAGTATAGTGAGAGAAAATGTTCAGGAAAAGTCCTTGAGGCTGAGATGGCATTTTTCAAATAATAACTACATAGTGATATGTACAGCAAACTGCTGGAGGAGCCATCTATTGCTGTTTGCCATAGAGAATATGAGAAGAACTTCTAAGAAGACATAATTAGTACGTGTGTATTTTTAGAAGTGTCTTTGTGAACTACAGCTGTTGCAATTCTGGAGGAAAAACTGTGTTGTACAGTTCCATCAGATACACACTTGTTTGCCAAAGGTAGCAAAGTGATGTTTTGTCATTAATTACTCATGTTACTTACTACAAGGGAAAGCTTAAAGTCTTCTCTGATTTACCATCCCAACCATTTATGGAGTTTATTTGCATTGGTTTTCATATCTTGTCCTATACTTAACATTTTTCCACATGAGTTGTATAAGAAATGGTTTGCTGAAGCTGAGGGCTTTTTAAACTCCAAACTGGAAGCTGAAGGCAATTGCAGCTTGTCCTTTCCTCTCATGCTAGAAATGTCTTGTAACAGTCCCAGTCATCTTTTTTCCATTAAGCTAGTTCAGCAGGTGTTGTCTTTGTTCTGTGCAGATACTTTCATGGTCCCCATCATTGCATTATTTGAGTGCCTCCCAAGTACTTTGCAGCAAACATCCTGCTGGGATAGGAAAATATTACTATCCTCCTTTTTGTAGATGATCAGCTGAGATATTTGGTGATCTGCCCACAGCTGAACTTGAAATCCGTGGGAGAGTTCAGGATAAAACCTGCAGTCCTTGCTCACTGCCTTTGCTAACAGACAATACTGCCTTTTTTTTTTTTTTTTGTAACAGCTGTGAACTTCAGATGTATGTTTATAAGATGATGATGACATTTCCTCATCAATTGGTTTATAATTTTGCTACTGCCTATTCTTGTGTGTAACTTTTTTGTATGCTTCATTTTAAAATTGCAGAAAAGTCCTGGAACCTCTAAACTTCTAACCCCACTTATTTCCTGCCTTACCAGGAGAGGAGGGAGGACTATCATCATTTGCCACCTTGATTTTTAAAAATATTTATTAGGGATGATCTGAGGCTGGCAGAAGTGTTTGAAGTTTAGCAAATGTAAGTAAACTGCTGGATTCCAGCAATTAAAGTACTACTGTAGATGTACAAAAGTACAGGATGACCACCTTAAGCAGCAGTTATTTGGCAGCTCAAATTTTCACTTGTTTCAAACCCGAAACTCACTTCAAGAATGCTTGAGTTTTTCTCTACCCTCATCTTCCTCAGTATTTCTTGGGTTTTTTGCTCTTTGAGGTGGGTCCAACTTCTCAGAGTGGGTGTGTGCTTGCAACAGCATATGGAATTTGGAAGACTGTCCAAGAGGCCAGTTGCCCTGCATGATCTTGCTGACAAAGCATTATCAGCATTTGAGAGAAAGGGAATTCATGTTAAAATAGAAAATGAAGTGCATTCTTAAGACCAACTTCTATTGTACAGCAGGTGTGTGTCTGTGTAACGTGAAACACAATCTCTAATATGACTACAGGTTGCCAGGCTGGATGCAGGAACTACTGAGTCAAATTGTAAGGATTATGTTACACAGTCTGTCACATCAGGTAAGCATAAAAATCAAAATCCCTTCTGGTCTTAAAGTTAGGGTTACAGTGGAGGATTCTGGCTAAAATCAGACTGGGTTCTGCTGCTTCCTGAAAACAATTACCATTTTGTGTGTAATGCAAATCTGTAACACTATAGCCTTGAACTGGGTAGTGGTAGTATAACAATGACCTTGTACAATGAGCATCCCACTGAGGTGAGCAGGAAAGCCAGTTTAGCCTGGGTTATTTTATTGTGTTAAGTCTCCTTCTTGCATTTAGGAATGAATTGGTTCAACACATAATGTACTGAGCTGTTGCCAGTGCTCTTTTTTATTAGGTAATGATCTTAGAAAGTAAAACTTCAGTCTTCAATGTGTCTTCGCTTACCTGATTAATACCAGTGAGAATAATCTTGTATTTCACTGAAACTACCAGTGTTTAGTTTCTATCATCCTGAATTAATTGGTGGTTTCTCTGAAAAGACTTGGACAATTACTTGGTATAGAAAAACAACTCTAAAGAAGTTCTCTGTAAAATCAAAAGTGAATGTGTTAAACTCAGACAATAACACTTAGATCAAAGTAGCCAGCAGAAGGGGCCCTAAGAGGAGCAGATTGTCCTTTCAAGCTTCCCCATGTTGTGTAAGGTGTTGCCCTCTCTTTTCCTAATCAGATTTCTCAAATAAAGCAGAGCTATTCTTTCCTGACGTAATTCAATCGGAGCCCTCGGCTAGATCAGCAGGGATAGAACCTGCCTTCCTTCCTTGAAACTTGGTTGCTAGACCCCAGTTTTTGATAGGAGTTGGTTAATCCATAACCCAGGCATGTGGCCACAGCAACACCTGCCACGCAGGTGAGCTTTTAGTCTTGTTAACATACAAATATGGTATAGATTCCTGTATTAACCGTGCACACATTCCCACCCAATAGTGATCGTCATGAGTAGGAGAATTTAATAAAATGAGATCATAAATGTCTAATGTACTTTTTGTTGGGCAGTAAAGTTGCCCACATGTTGTAATTGAGGTCTGAAGTTAGCTTGCTTGCTGAGGCCTCTCTAGGGTAGATTACATAGACTAAGAGAGTGCATGAAAAACATTCTGCTTTTCCTCCTGTTTTGTCCACTAGCCTTTCCTCCTTAACTCTGTCTTGGGCTGGTGCCCACTCTAATATCTGCTGCTATCAAACTCAGCACTTCAAAATTAGGCACACGTTTGAAACATCTGCTTGATTGAGACCCTCCACAGTGGCTATTAAGCTTTTGCCTCTGACGTTTTCCAAAGTCCTTGGTTATTTTCTAGTCTCCTGAGTGACTCTGATACAGTCCTCTGGAGATCTGTAAAGCAGGCTCCTGTACTTCCTAATTGTGCAGATACAGGGAAGTGAAGTGTGGGCTGAAGGTCTGGGTTCAGGCTTAGATTTTCTAAAACTCACCCACATTGCATAGGTGGCCAATGTAGATCTGGAGCACCTTATATTCTGTCTGCCCTGAAGTTTCAAGCCTCTGATTTCTGATTTGCGCAGAGGGAGGTGTTACCTGGCTGTTCACCAGACATTCATGAACAGGTGTTTGGGGAGGGCCACATCTAATTTACTAAATGAGGAAGAGTTGAATTAAGTCCCATGCGGATAAGATGGTGGTTCAGATAAAAAGGGTTGTGACCCTTGTAAGAATCCCATGGAGAGGAAATAAATTTCCTTGTATAAGAAGGAATTTGGCAAGATTTGTGCCAAGTAGGTTATGTTACAGCTTTGTTTTCTGGGGCCACCAGTGTGTTAGTGTGCTAAGACACTTACCAGAAAACAGAACTAATGTTTTACAGAACACTGTACTGTATCATTTTACAAAACAAGGTCTTGAGGTAATATTTCCGAGGATCCAGTGCTGCTATTTCACTGCTACAGTTGCTTTCTCCCCCAGAAAATTAAACTGGCTCATGCCCTTACATGAGACTATCAAGGGCTGTTATGGTTCCCCATGGTCTTCCTTGACACTTTCTTTTCCAGGGCCTTTGGTGATGGCCCCACTGTTTCATTGTACCTTCCCAGGCTTTGATGCCTATGGTATAACTTGATCTGTCCACTTTGCACCTTGTGAGGGCCTCCAGGCTCAAGTAAGACTTGTCAAATGTTGCCATTTGAATTTGGGTAGCAGGGCACTGGTGGCAAGCCCAGGAGAAAATACAGCCACACTGAGAGGCAGCTTGGTCTCTTTTCCCTGCCCGGGGAAGAGGCAGCAGCCCAGGTCAGTCATGTCCCTGGAAGCAGCAGCACTGGAGGTGTCCATCACCCTCAGTGAGGTGGAGAGACCAGTTGGGGGCAGAAGAATGTGGAGGTGGGGAAGTGCTTTTTGGGAGGGTGTGACAAGGTGGGCCTCAAGTTACAGAAGCTGGAGAGCACAGATGTATAGAGGACCTAAGGCTGACCATTGTGAGTTTCTACTTAGTCTGCATTTCAGCCCTCACTGTTATAGGAGAAGGGGAAGCAAGGAGAAAGGAGACATTAAAAAAAATTCTGAAAGCAGATAAAGAGGTTGTCTTTATTTTACAAAAAAATTTTACATTCTTAATTTTTCTTGTTTTGGGGATTTTTAATATTCTCTGCTTGTAATTTTAGCCAGTAGAGGGAGTTCAAGACCTCATTATAGACCGACCATGCATGTTGGTCTGTATGATCAGCACTTCTGGATGCACTTACTGGAACATTCTCAGCATAGTTAAGTGCTGGGGCCTAAATCAAGGGGTTGGAATACAATCGGGTTTTGTTTTTTTATGGCAAAACATAAGAAAGTATGTTTTGAGGCAGTGAATTATCAGTAACACACATCTGTTTGCACCAAAATGTTTGTATCTGGGACACTTCTGCATAGTCCTTGGAGTATGAAAAGGTAAAAATAAGAAAATGAAACTTATAAACTGTCAAATCCAGTTTCATTGTCCCATCTGAATTAAATATAGTTAAACACCATGAACTGCTAATGAGTCCCAAGCCAATCTCTGATCTTTGAGAACCCAGAGAGCAGCAGTGGTCAAAACTTTCTGAAAATAACTGTTACATTTTAACATGATAAAATTTTCCTTTAAACCTGTATTTGTGGTTCCTCTTGTGGCAATAAGCTCTCAACTGAGCATCCATCCATTGAGCACTCAGGGTCTTTTATACTCAGGGTCTATATCTCAAGCTGATATCTGAAAACTTAAATCACATCTTAGAGTAATTGATTGCATAGTCTAGTCTTGCAAATGTTAAATTATACTAATTGGAACAGATGTATGTGTTGCTGCCCTAGTTATCTGCAGAAATCCATCAGAACTGAGCAGCTTGTTCTGGGGTGCAAATACATGTTGACAAAACCATATTTGCTAGTTTCTTGAGTTTCTTTCATTAGACATTCTACAAATGTCTGTTTTTTCCTGCAAGGCAAGCTGGAGTGTTTGAGGACTTGCTTATAGGTGTGGTGCATCTCAAGGTTCAAACAGGTTTTATCCCCCCGCAAACTTAATTTAGACATGGTAGTAGGGACTAAAACAAGTTGTGCTTTGTAAAGAGAGCAAAGAAAGGAACTGAGCAGTCCCTGAGTGAAAACAGTGAGGGGAATCAGCGTGTCTGGCATTGACATAATGCTGCGAAATCCATGCTTTGATCAGCTATAAAGCATAACAGCTGTGTGAAAGGTTTGCTGTGGTTAGCTGGCATTATCTCTTGTGTAAAGGAAAGTACATTGTAAACCAGTAAAAATTAACTGCCAGAGCACAATGATGGTTTTGTGACCGGGAATTCAGATAAAGTTTTGCTTCTGTTGGCAGAAGGATAAAAAGAGCTGGAGCCATTTGCATACAGGTGAAGAGAGGTGGCCATGTCCCCTGTTCTGCAGAGGCCGAGGCACCACAGGTATGCAAAGTACTTCAGCTCCAAGTTCTGCCTCTAATTTAACTTTGTGGTTTGCTTTTTTTTTTTTTCTTTCTTTTTCTTCACCTGGTCAGTGACTGAGTGGCAGGAAATGAACTTAGGAAATCGGGCAATACCAGGAAAAGTCATTGGGTGGCAGCAGAGCACTTAGCACTTCCCATGGCATCCCAACAAAGTAAAGGCAGGAAGGACTGCAGATCTGCATAATTTTCATCTAGGAAATTAAACATGAGGTCTCAGAAGGAGTTCTGCCTCTAATTAAATTTTTTGGTTGGTTTTTTTTTTTTTTTTTCTTTCTTTTTCTTCACCTGGTCAGTGACTGAGTGGCAGGAAATGAACTTAGGAAATCGGGCAATACCAGGAAAAGTCATTGGGTGGCAGCAGAGCACTTAGCACTTCCCATGGCATCCCAACAAAGTAAAGGCAGGAAGGACTGCAGCTCTGCATAATTTTCATCTAGGAAATTAAACATGAGGTCTCAGAAGGAGAGGGAATTCTGTGTTGGGATGAGAGACTTCTCTCTGAAAGTGTATCTGTGTATGTATCCATATATATATGGATAGAAGCTGGGTATGATGGGTAGAAAAGGGTAGATTTAGGTTGGACATTAGGAAAAAAATTCTTTAATATGAGGGTGGTTGATCACTGGAACAGGTTGTCTAGAGAGGTGGTGGGGGTCCCATCCCTGGAGATACTAAAGGTCAGGCTTGATGGGGTTCTGAGCAACCTGATCTAGTTGGAGATATCTCTGCTTATTGTAGGGGTGTTGGTCTAGATGACCTTTAGAAGTCCCTTCCAACCCAAGACATTCTCTGATTCTATACATATATACAAATAGATTTGTGTATAAATATATATGTGAATGTTCAGGTGAAAACTATGCCTGTGTGTGGCATCTGCAGGTTTTAGCTCTGTGGCAGAGTAACAAGGAGCTTTAATGTGATTACTACAATAACCAGCTCCCAAATTAGATCCCATACCCCTGACAGTTCAAGCTTGTTCCTAAGATATACAGCTTGGTGTTGGTGTGAATAAAGCCCATGTAATAGTTCTAAATTGCTTTTCTGTGGGAAGGAACCCAGTAGCCCAGTGAGTGTGGCTGGCAGTATCAACTTTCCCCAAAACTGATAATTTTTATTAGTCATGTCTGCCTCTTTGTAAAAGAAGTATGTGAAGTAGGAGTATTTAGAATCCTTTTAGGAAGGAGCTGACCCCTCCATATTTGTTCTGCAATGTAAATATTGAGCCTTTTTTTCAACGATGTGAATGGTGCTTGAAGGACTTTAAAAATATTGTCCTTTTTTTTTGGAACTAGAAGCTAAGTGTATTTTGTCTGTTGTTTCAGTGAAGAGACAGAGAATTTGTTTTTATTTGTTTTGTGTTTTCCTTTAACATTAGCCCTGAAAGAGGAGCTGATGCTGTACACCTCATGATGTAGCCCTTACAAAGGAATGTGTTATCCCTTTAGGAGGACACAGGCTTGCATACAAACATGCATATTTCTTTCTCATCATATGCATGATGAAGTTACAGCTCTGTTTGCCAGCTTCTGCTAAGACCTTTGTGCATTGCTGCTATTTGAAGTAAATATCTTGCCTTATACGTGCCCATCCTGCTAGCACCACCATGGAAATGCTGTCAGTCCAATACTTTATGGGCAATATTGGTGCACATATGGGATCTTCAAAAGGAATTTAACATTTTTTTTAAATATTTATTTTTTTTCTCCTTTGCCTGGGAATAAGTTTTTAAATGGGCAACTCTAGAGAAGTATTCCATGACATCAGGTTTTAATTTCTTTTTGTGTCTGGAAGGTCCCACTCACAGCTCATGCTGGATGCACTCCTCCAAGAAGCATAGGCTGAACTACAATGCATGCAATGCTGTGCTGAGGAGCCATATTTTGATTTGAAGATAAGCATATAAGAATTTTAGAGGCAAATGCCCACACTTAGAGAAGTTGAAGGAAGTGTAAGAGACTTCCCCATGGACTTCCTTACAGGCACCAGGGGCAGGCTGGCCTGAGAATTGCATGCCCCTGCAAGAGAGAGGGACTAATGGTTCACAGCTCCTATTGAGAGCTGAGCTCAATGTGAGCTACCAAATCCTTACACTCTGGGCTCAAGATCTTGCCTTGGCAATGTTGAGTCTTTCTGAACGACACTAATTTCTGTTTGGTCCAAGCTCAGCTGGATTTGGGAATCCCTGCTAAAGCCAAGGCCCACAGCCTGTAGTAAGAAAGTATTGCCACAGAAGGACAGTTGCCCTGTTTCCAAGCTCTTGCTGAGCTCAGAATTCAGTGCTTACTCCTGCATTTCCAGGAGTTATTATCTGGTACCAGTAAGAGGCAGCATTTCCTGGATATCAACTCCCTAGGAGCCTTGTTCACTAGTGGCAAGTGGCCTCTGCAAGGAGTAAGGTCTTGTGGCTCCTGCAGAGCTTAATGAAGTGTATTTTTACACCCTGTTTTGAGAACTGTTGGGAACTCTGAAGAAAGACTTCTCTGAAACTACATTATTGTTTTGATTGTATATATTACTTCTGGAGATAGTTGTTAACAAATCAATTGACAAAGATATCAGGTGTTCTCTGCCCTGAAAACCTTACAAACTTAGGCTAGAAGCAATGTGTGAAATGAAGTCTGTTCAGTTATGGGCAGGTCTGGGAAGCAAGAAGACAAGGCATAAAGGTGAACTCTGGGAAACCCAGCAACCACACCACTTAGGAAACAATTTGCAGGTAGATTCTCCAGCCAAGGGAGCTGCCCTAGTGGAAGGCACAAAACTGAATGGGGAAAGATGGCAATGATGGTATGATGGCAGTGAGACTTGTGGCATCTGGCAGTTTGAGGTGCTTTGGTTTTTGTAGTGTCCTCACAGAGGAAGTGATTTCCCAGGAAAACTGAAATGCAAAAATTGCAGAGTAATGAGATTGAATCTACACTGAGCAGGAGCTGTGATGTTGACAGGCAGTGGTACAATTATCTCTACATGTGGTCAATAACTGCTGATGGTCCATGTGGCTGCACTAACACCATGAATTCTGCTGTAAAAGAGCTTAAGACATTTCAAAAGTTCTTGTCATAGATGCCCAAAGAAGTATCTGAGCTTCTTTTTCTTCAGCATTTGAATGTTGCTGTTGAAGTCCTGACTCCCTATCCTTGTTCAATGGTAAATTGGTGGCCTGATGGCAAATCAGGGTTTTGTGCCTCTTTTCCCCTGTACCACAGACTTACAGAGTTTCATGTGATCTTCTATAAAAGGAAATTAATGATTGTGTATTATTAATACAATAATGTTTCCATAATTTTGTCTGTTTCCTCTCAATGCACCAGCAGAGAGATGAAGGATGTATCACCTTAAATTTAGCTTAAATTAATGGACAAACTTCTCAAACTCCCCTCTTTAAATAACTCTGCCTGCCAGGTTTTGACCATAGATCTAAAACACTTGGTGCTTTCTGAATACCTGATGTGTGCTGCACCCCATGCTCAGCTAGGAGGTGCATCCTCTCTGTATCTGAGCCATGTTCACAGCAAGAGCCTCAGGTGTCCCTTTTCAACCAGTATGGCATTTTAAAACATGATTGGTTTACTTCTGAGCTGCCAAGTGGATGCCTTTCTGGAATGTGTGGTTTAAAGCTTCTTAGATCTGCCTGATAGTTTCTGGTCTGTGCAAGGGAGATGTTTGGATAAGGTGGCTGTAATGGTCCATCTTGATCTGAAATGTCTCTTTCTACAGCAGCCTTGGCTGACTGCTCAGTGCATGCTTAGGGAAGATCTTCCACTCTCCTTCTTGTGTGCCCTGCTGAGGTGGGTTAAACCCAGAACTTTGGATTCTGAGAATGTAGCCAAAGGTGGAAATCTGAGTTTCATGGGAAAGAAAACAGATCCTTTTGTCATCTCAGAGTGGGATAGTCCTTGCAATGACACAATACATTTTTTCCAACTAGAAGGTTGGGATCCTGAGTTCCTGCTTTCATAAGAGTTGTAGGAACTCATTTGCTACTCTGCAGAATTTGTGGTTAAGTCACTTTGCAGCTGTTCTGCAGAAGAGAGAATGATTTTAAGTCAACTGCAGTCTAAAAGGTTTCCACTGGTTTTGGTGGCCTTTGGTCAGACATGTGATGTATTATGAAAATAGCAGAAAATGTCGCTGTTTTTTTTTTTTTAACCCTAAAGGCAGATTGGCAACATACCTATAGCTTTTCCTATTTTCCAAGTGCTTCGCCAACCAAGGAAATGATTGTTATGAAGTTATCAGTAGAGATGCTGAATGTGTTCAGAAATGATTTTTTAAATGGTTTCCAGGGTGTCTTCCAGAGTCTTTTGAAATTCTTCTCTATCCAAATATGGTTGCTTATAGGACAATTCTTAAAAATTTAATGTTTTCCTAATTGTACCCAGGCAGTTGAATGAAGAGAAAGGAATGATTATGAACAGGTACTCTGAAGTACACTGAAAAGATGAGCAAGACTTGGAAAAAAAACCCCAACAAACAACAGATTTACCACTATGGTTTAAAAGTCAGAGACACCTAGAATAAAAGTGTGATAACATTTAATGGTGTGAAATTCATTTGAAATAAATGCCTTTCAAAATAATTAGTGATTCCAATTCTGTGATGTTTGGCATGTTTGTTATGTGCTTTCTGGAGTTCTTTTTTGCAAGGATGGATAAACATGAGTGAATCCACTCTGGAGAGCATTTATCTAGGGCAAAGGCAGTTCCTTTTTATTCTCAACTTCTTATGGTAGTGACCAGAGCCTGGATGAGATCAGGGCTGGGTTGTATTAATACACAGAACAGTCAATAATCCCTGTCTTAAACAATCTGTGATCTACAAAGGCAGTATGAGGAAAGGGACACATAGAGAAGTAATAATATAACAAAATAATATTAATTTCAGTGTTTTTTTGAGGTGAGGCATCTTCTGGGAGAAACCAAATGTATTGGTGAGGGGAAGGAGCTGGCTGGACCTCCACTGGAGGTAAAAGATGATGGAATGAAGCTGAGGTGGAGAAACTGAGAAAGAGAGGGAGGAAGAAAGCTCTGAACTGAGCAAAGCTGAGTCAGAACCTCCAAGTGATCTCTAACTGGGGATGACTGTTCTTTCTGTGGAGAAGTGTTGGGTGTTTTTATATATTTATGTGCATGTATGCAAGCATGTGCCTGCTAACAGACACCTGTCTACATGTGCTCTACTAGGGGTTTCCCAAGGCAACATAGCTGTAAGAATATTTAGCAACATTCTTATCATTGTACTAGTTTCTTGTCTTGGGAAAAGCATGAGAGACAGAATATCCAAGAAACATACTTTTTTGATCGTGGCTTCTCACAGGATGCAGTGCCTCCTTAGTGCCTTCTGTATTGTGGGAGCAAGGCAAAAGCCCAGCATGGTCAGTGGTGGAATATCTCATGGTCTGAAGGGAAATCCTGACTTGGTCTAAGGCAATGGAATATTTTTATAGCAATAGTTTCAACACAAAGATTATAAAGCCACCTTGGTTTTCTGTATGTCGTGGAGTTTAGCAACAATTTTGGTTTCTGAGATCTCCAAATCCTTTTTTAAGCTGTATACACACACCATTCAGAAACAAACTTGGGATGGAAGAGTTTGGGTTTTCAGTATCTCAGAAGTGTTATAGTCTAACACCAACACTTTGATTAACCCCCTCATTCATTGATGGGGAAAATGACCAAGTTGAGAACTTTCTTGAGTTTCAAAAACCAAAGCCCACAAGAGCCTATTCTCTTTGCACTAAGCATCTCTGATGAAGTGCTCAGAAAAACAAGAAGGCATGAAACACTAGAATTTATTTTTTTTCTGCAGATTTGAGATGGATTTGGAGTTGTTTTTTTTTTTCATTTATCCAGGGAAGTTGATTATTGTTAATAATGCTACCTCTAATGTTTCATTGTAATCATATTTTAAGGAAATGTTTGAACATTAAGCATTTTTCCCATAGCTGTAGAGCAATGCACCTTTCCCTGCCAAAATCACATTCACATATATCCTCCTCATTCCTGTAGGTGAAGTTTGGAATTTTTCCAGTAGCCCAGTTGCCAATTGAACCATCATTGATTGTTATCAGGAGTCAATAGACTGAGGTGTCTGATGGGTAGCAAAGCATGTTCATGGTTGTGTGTGGTAGATGAGCTGTTTCAGGTCTTGTGGTCCTGCTTGTACTGATTTATGGAAGGCTGCATTAAGTGAATGATTGTAGTTTGCTGAGGGAGAGCTCCTATGATACAATTAAGTAGTGCTCTGATTAGTTGGTGTGTGTGGGTGATGGGAGGGAGGAAGTGTTTGCTGGCAGCCACACTATAAACAGAAACACCTAATCCTATTCCTTGGCACTCAGTGGAAGTTCAGCTGTTGAGTTCAGTGAGAGGAGGTGCATGCCCACTGCTCTTTTGGCTTAACATTCAACTCTGTGTCCCCAAAATGTTGCACTATCTGCTGAGAAAGGTATTATGAGATTGTGTGAGCTGCTTGCATTTGGTATAATGCTCAGAGAGTTAAGTAGAAAGAAAAAAAATAAAGTCTATCAGAAGCTCTTACTTCAGTTGAAAAGAAATCAGGTATTTGTCATGTGAAGACACCTCTTATAGTTTAGTATCTTAGAGTTCACCAGTAAGTGCATTTGCTTGTACTTGTCACGTCATGATAATGCACAAGATGCTGCAAATGCTCTGGATGCTGATTTGAGTTAATTTCTAAAACCCAACGTTTCATCATTCATCAGAATTTTTTTTTGTCCTGTGAGAACAAAGGTCTCAAACTCTTCATCACACCTTGCACCAGTGTCTTGTTTCAGCAGTGAGCTGGTAAGCTAAGATAAAAAAACACAAGGAATTTTAAAAATTCAATTGATCTTAATGTTCTGTGGCCCTTCTATTTTGATTTAATGTTGCTTTTTTCATGTTGAGTTATTCAGTTCTGCATTGTCAGGATTACATGTAAGAATTTTTTGAAGATAATTTTTATTGGAAGTAAAATAAAAACTGGGGATCTTTGTTATTTTAAGGCTTTATAACAGCTTGTTCATACAAAGTCTAAATTTGGAGCCAGATTCAGCTTGTCCTTTAAAACAGTAATAGCTGTAGAACATTGCTAATAAATGCTGGAGGATTTGTCAGTGGTCAAGTAAGTTTGAAGATACTTAAATTGTTTGCCAGACTTTAGCCTTTACCTCACTGATGAAGTTCAGGCTGGAATATATGGGTCCACACTGTATTTTCCTAGATAGCTGATCATTTAGCATGAGATAAATAAAAGCTCTCCTTAGTTTTCATAGCTTTCCATACTTTTTCAGCATTTTCATAATCCATTAATGATTTGTTAACCCTTTATAAACCATTTATAAATGTCCCCTGAATAAAAAAGTGTGACCATTCAGGTTTTTTTTTTCCTCAAGTTTAATATTAAAGGCAAGTCCAAGGTCAAGATGGGCACTGGGAGGCTTTAGGGAATTGGTGTAGTTTATATTTTGGCCAGTCAGCTGGGGAACCACGTGGAACTAAAATTAGTAAAGTGTGTGCAGTGAAGAAAGTTCACACGGTGTAACATGCTGTGGGCAGTATTAACGTTGACTTACCCAATCTGGTAATGGTCTGGTCTGTCTAGACCTTTGGAACATTCCTCAGCTCCTTATTTAATGTCAGAGGAATCATTTCTGAAATTAGCATAGAAATTGTCCAGAATCAGCAGCCCTTTCAAACTGTGTTCTACCCTTGTGTCATGGCACGATAACTGTTTGAAAAAAAAATAAATCAAAGTCCCAATCAGGCACATTCTCCTGAAGAAACTCTTGACTTTTGCAAGCTGAAAAAGTGCATAAACCTGAGAAAATTAATTAAGTTTAAAATGGGGAAATGGTTGGGATTTGATTTGGGTAAGTTGTATTTATTTAGTCATGTTAATAAGGGGGAGGGTATTATAAGGAAACATCTGGCAAGGTCTAGTCAGGTAGAAAGTTTACACGTATGGAATTGGAACCGAAGGCTTTGCTGACTTTGACAGGAAGTTTTATTTCTTTCTTCGGTCTTTCACGTCACTTGTAAGCCATGCTGCATGGTGCATTCACCCCAGGGCTCAGTCCAACTGAGACTCACCTAAGAAAAAGTCTGTCCTTGGTACCAAACACCAGGTTGCTGCAGAAAGGAGGTGCAAGGAACCTGTTGAAGGCAAATCCTCCTCTTTCGCTGACTCTTCTGAAGTCCTGTACTTGTTCCCACTTTATTTGCCAAGAGTAACATACAGTGCCTGGTTATTTGGTTATCATTTCCAAGGGAAGATAACAAGGAAGCAGGGATTCAGCTTGTGAATTTGTGCAGGATTTGGGAACTTGCTTTTTAGAAGGAGTATTTGTACGCACAGAGATGGGAAAGAAATGACGATACGGTGGGGTAGGTTTAGTTGGAAGGAATCTGAGATGACCACACTGGGCAGCGAAGCCAATCAAATCTGTGTACCACAAAAATCATGTGTTCTGAACATGCCATGCACTTTACAGAAAAACTATTCCAGGAATGTTGCTGGAGAGTTTTATATGTTTATGTGGTACTTATTTTTTAACTGCCCAGGTCACTGAGTAAAAAGAAATGGAAAATACTGTAATTACAGAAGCTCCTAAAATTATCTAAAATAACATTTTTATAAGTAGCAAAATAATATTAAGTTAGGATATTTCCTTACCTCCCAAGGGTTAAATACTGAATTTATTACCGAAAATGCCTTATTGAAAAGCCTTTTCCATTCCAGAAAGGTTTGGCTTGTGGCCAGGAAATCTTACAAGCTGCTGGATCTTAAATTTGCCATGGTCCTGGTGTCCATCCTGTATGTCATCCTAGTGTTCTTCAGAAAGCATCAGTTTCAGAGGAGGGGGAGGAAAGGACATATTTTTCCCCTAATAAAGAAGAACTGTTCAAGAAGGAAAAACCACAAAACTCAAAGTAAGTTGCTTAACTGATGCTAGAGTAGGGTAAGAGAAGAGTAATGTTGTAAATGCTTTCTCCTATTTTCTGTTCAAGTAACTAAAATTATTTGATGTGTGGGCAGCCTCAGTGACCTTCTGACTGTGATGTCACATTTAAGCTTGACCTGCTTTTAGTTATGAGGACTTCAAATACTCAGTAGTCATTTGTTTGGTTTCTGTTTGCTTTTTTAAAATGGTATGTATAAAAAGTAACTGGGATGGCTAAACATAGGAACACTGATAGACGTGAAATTACGTGCAGCCAGCAGGGTCTGTGTGCTGTGCTCCAGCTCTGCCTGGCACGGGGAGGCCTTGGCTGGTGTCTGTGGGCCATAAGCTTGATGCAAAGCAAAAATTGCAGTAGCAACGTGACAGCAAAGGGAATGGCTTGGAGTAAGACACAGGAGGCCTGGCTTTGATTTGCATGTCCCAGTTGGGGTGACGTGGGAACACTGAGCCTTCCCGCCCGAGCCAGTGACAGCAGTGGTTTTGTGACCCTGAGCTTAGCAACCAAAGACTTGCATTTATTCCCCAGGCCTCAGAGGGTGTCTGATCCAAAGATAAACGGGCTTGACAGTGTCAGAATGTACTGGGTGAAGCAGTGTAGGCCGTGGTGCCTGCAAATCTGGGGTTGGTTGTGATGCTTCCGGACAGGCACAGATTTGAGGGGTGCTCTGCAAAGCCTCCACACGCCTCTCTGCACACCTGCTGCACTTCTGCCAGGGCCCCCCTGGGCTCCACTGCCACCTTGGGGATGGTACTTGTGATTTTGACCTCCCAGGCACCACAGCTGAAGTTTTTTTCCTAAGCTAGTGGCCCAAGTCAGACCCAATCCTGCTGGGGAGGGACTTTTCACCAGGGTGTGTAGTGACAAGACAAGGGGTAATGGTTTTAAACTGGAAGAGGGGAGATTTAGGTTAGATTTTAGGAAGAAATTCTTTAGTGTGAGGGTGGTGAGACACTGGCCCAGGTTGCCTAGAGAAGCTGTGGCTGCCCCATCCCTGGAAGTGTTGAAGGGCAGGTTGGATGGGGCTTGGAGCAACCTGGTCCATTGTGAGATGTCCCTGCCCATGCAGGGGGGCTTGGAACCTGAGAATCTTCAAGGTCCTTTCTAACCCAAACCATTCTATGCTTCTGTGGCATTCTATGACATGAAGACTTGCTGCCTTCACTAGAAGGATGTGTGGTGTTTGTGGGGCACAGAGTTATATTCTTACAGTCTGTATGTTGTAGCAGCCACATTTTTTTTCAGTAGTCCCCAGTGGAAAAAGGACTTTGAATTTTCTTATCTACACTCCTCTCTGGTGTTGTGTGGCTTTTAAAAAATGATATATACTTGTTTTTATGTTTTCCTGTTAAAATATTTTTGCTTCAGTGGCACTTTAAATGTTTGAAGGGTTTCCCCTCTGTCTTATTACTCAATTTAATTGGAATTATGGTGCCCATCAAAAAGTATTACTGCAAGGTGACCTGGAAATAATAATTTCCTTTCATCTATACCGAACATTTGTAGATCATTAAAATGTCACTAATAAAAAAAGTCTTATTCACAAAGAAATGGCTTTATATGAGCACAGTAAAATATGAGATTTCATTATGTACAAAAAGGCTATGTTTTGTATTCCTGGTTCACAGAGCAAACCTCCAACACATGTGGAATGCACGGCAGGATGTAGGACCCTCTAAGGGTTGTATACATATACGTGAAGAGGAGGAGGGGGAGGAAAAAAAAGCACTTGTGGGTGTGAGGAAACGACCCCTTTCAGTAACAAATGGAGCATGTGCTCTGGATCTCTGGGAGGATTTGTGCAGGATCTTGCTCTCCATGTGCACACATTCCTCTGAACCAGACAGGTGTTAAAGTGAAACGGTGCCCAGAGGACGCAGCACCCTGCTCTGCTCTCAGCAGCCTCACCACATGACGGACCGGAGAGCAGCCAAGCACAACTGCTGAGGGCTTTGCCAAGGGCTGAGATGCCAAATGCTGAGAGAGAGTATCCTTGCCAGCTTGGCACCTTTAGGCCATGTGGCTGCTGCTGGCACGGAGCTGTCATTGTAATGTGCTGGGGAGAATGGAACCAGAAACTGTCTTAATAGTTCCCTGTGAATGAGGTTCTCTTATTGTTGTGAGCATAAAATATCAATAACCTTACCAATGTGTCTGGGAGGCTGTGCGTGGCTTTGGCATCTGTCCAGACTTGCAGTAGCAAAATCAGAGGATTGCCTCCTGGCAGCTGAATTTATTTGTGCCCTGGCCCACCCACCCTGCTCCCCACCCAGCATCATGCTAGAAATAAGAGGGAACTATTGGAAAACGGTTCGTGTCTTGGGAAAGATGTTCATTGGCTCCTGGGTTTTGGGTCAGTCCCTGAGCTGGTGCCTCAGGAGTGGATGTAACCAATGCTGTAATCTTTTGGCACCTGTTGCAGTTTTTGGCAGTGGCACAGGACAATTTTGACTGCACTGTGACTGGAGTAGCAAGCATATGTCTGATGCCCATCCCATAAAGAACGAATTAGTGCCATTAATGCCTGTCCTATTGTTATCCTTCCACTTTCTCTCGTTCAGCAAGCTGCTGTTAGTAGTCATCATTACATGCAGGCAAGCATCTATCAGCATCTTCAAAGCAAACAAATCAAAGATGAACCAAGAGGAGCAGAGAAACTGGAGAGTTATCAGATTCTAGCTGCTTTTTGCATTTGATTATGAATTCTTTGTCTGGCCCTGAATTTTTGAGAAGTGTGGTAAATAAAGGACTCCAGGCAAAATGATAGGTGTGCTAGTGTCTGAAATGTAATCAAGAAAGGAGTATTTGGGTTTATAAAGATATTAATTGAAATAATCAAGTATGTATCTTCAAGAAGATAACTCAGTGAACCCATTAAAGGAAGTCTCTGTC
This sequence comes from Chaetura pelagica, assembly GCF_000747805.2. Lineage (NCBI taxonomy): Eukaryota > Metazoa > Chordata > Aves > Apodiformes > Apodidae > Chaetura > Chaetura pelagica. Next base: position 698,354 of record NW_009952259.1, read on the forward strand.
TACATGTCTCTGTGCTGATTGTCCATCTGTAAATGGCTGCCATCCAGTAAAGCTCTCAAGTGCATGCTTAACTTCTCAGCACAGCTTGGCTACAGCAATGTTGCTAACTTTGGCATGGGGGCTTTTGTGCTTTTGGGGCACTCACATGCTTAGTGTTAGGCACATGCTTATGTGTCCTTCTGAATAACTCCTTCTTGTGTCCTCCAGGCCTGTAGCCAGGAGTGAGAGTCCAGCTCCCACCTCAGTTTCCTGCTGCTGTAGGAGGTATTGAAGATGAGAGTACATCACCTACAACTCAGGTTGAACCCTTAATTTGAACATCACTGAAAAACAGGTACAAACCCCTGAATGATGTTATGAAGCCTGCCAACACTGCCTGTACTTTACCTTCCCTGGTGCCTTAGAATCTGTCCAAAGATTCCCAGTGAGCTCTTGAACATAGTCTAAAATCTGTTAATCAAAATGTGTTGTTTGCTTTTCTGAAGGTGTCTGTCACCCACTGCAGTCACCAGAGCAGTTCCATAGGCTCACAGGCAAGGTTCACTAACTATCATGAGATTGTCCATACAGGTCCACATTTTTAAAAATATAATTTATTTTAAATATGATACTGTTACAGTCTGTGTAGGATTTAGAGCTGTTAGTTAAAAATGACCCTCACAGAATTGTGGCAGAGGCAGAGAGTGTGGTGGGAAAATGGCTCGCTCAGATGTTGCACTGAAAATCCACATTGCTGTGTTGCAGTTGTGTGTTTGTGCTGGTGAATAGTCTGAGTTACGTGTGTTAAAAATTGTCATGGTGTTTGCTGCCTTGTGAAAAGTAAGTCCTGAGAGTTGGGGTGATTAGATTTGAAGAGAAAATCCTCAGGTCCTTTTGGTGGTTCTTGGAATTACAACTCAGTTTTGGTATCTCAGCCAACAGAAGATCTTAGGCTTTCTAACTACCTACAGGTACCAAACATCACTAAAGGCAGCTCAGCTGCTAAAACTCTCAAATGATAAATAAGGAGAATATAATTAAATATAATGTAACAGTCACAGGTCAGAGATCTCATTAAGTACCTGTGTCAACATATCTGGTTTAAAAAAAAAAAAAGAGGAGGAAAGGAAAAATTCCATCAGTAACAAACAACTGCACTCGTAAGTAAAGTCCAAGCAAGCAAACTCAGAAAAATATTCTGGTGTGTGCAGTTCAGAGTCCACTTGGATATTTTTCTGACAACCCTCTGTATCTCAAAGTTCCTGGATAAATAACTCTGATTCTCTCCAGTAGCTTCTTGGTATGCCTGAGGTGGGGTTCCTGAAGAGGAATAGCTGGCAGGTTGTTGTGTTTGGTTTTTACCTTCACCGAAGCCTGTTTACAGCATCTCTGGTCTGTGGTACCTGAACTCGTTTATTCCAAGAGAGTTAATTTCTTGGCAAACATAACAAATTCAGATGGAGAAGAAAAAACAACCTGTTGTGAGAAAGTTCTTATCTGCTGCATTGAAATACTTGAAGATGTCTTCCTAAATAGTCCAAAGAAGTTCACTTAAGACAGAAAATGCAAGTTTGAGAAATACTTTAAAATATCTTTGTCCAGCTTTTTTGCCCCCAGAGGAGGAAGTGAGAAATGTAGAAAGCAGCACATGTGACAGATGCTGCTCAAGATGCTTAACACACTACTTAAAGATGCTCTGTAACCATCACATTGTGAGCAATAAAAGAATTTTTAATAGGATGGGAGAGGAACAGTCCAGATTTGCTGCAACCACATCTGTAGCCACACCACTCTCACATGATGTAAAGGGGTCAACAAATTCCTGCCTGCTCTTGGAGTGTTCCTGAATGTATTCTTGCAGTGCAAGGCAACATCAGCTTAGGGAGCCCTCAGGTTACCTCCAAGTGAGCTGGCATGTCTGTCGTAGATCACCACACAGGGATACTAGCTTCAGTGCCAGAAACAGTAAAGCTCTGTTACTGCCATACATAGTTAATGAGCTCGGGTGTCACATCGAGCAAACACAGCTATATTGCTTCTGGTTCTGCAGCTAAGTTAATTGAGGCTGGCTTGGGGATCTTTGCCCCAATGTGCAGTGCAGACATACCCAGGAATGCACTCCTATTGTTGACTGAATACTGTATTTTCTCATAAATGTGGCAGAAGTATAATTGCAGGGTGGAAAAAGAAGGCCAATATACATTCACTTCAGTTTAGAAACTAAATTAAACCTTTGACTTAACTCACTTCTATACCAGCTCCCTGCAGGCATTTCTACAGGCTTCATTAGAGCCAACCTAGAGGCCATGGAAAAGGTCTTACAAAAGCCTAGCCAGGAAGCCAGTCACAGCCTCAGATCCTGCTGCTACAGAACACAATCTGCCTCTTGGCACCTCGGGCTTGCAGCTGCCAGGCACTCTCCTTATGTGGTCACTGGTGTTGGCTCAGAAGCTGGAGCAGATAGATGAGGAGGGCTGAGGGGGAACACATTCATCACTGCCAGCAGCCAGGGGAGGCAGTGCCAAGTCACTATGTAACTAGGCACATGTGCCAATTTGCTCAGTAATTGGATTGCTATTTGAAAAATTAAAGTGGTGTCTAGAAAATTCTAGCCTTTGCATTTATGAAGGACGAAGTTTGCAGCTGAGAGGCTGGGACAGGAAGAATGGAGGTGATCAAATGGAGGTGTTTAGGAAGCAATTTGATTACTTTCAAAAGTGTTACACCAGCCTCAGAAGCAGCCACTCTGTACCAGAGAGGCAAAGAGCAAGATGCAGTGCAGGGGAAAGCTGTAACATGGACAAGCTGTAACCCATTGCTTAATAAGGAAAATTAGGGTGGACTTGTGAGCTGAAAGTGTTTTGTAGAAAGAAAACATATAATTAGAGGGAAAGGCCTGATACACTTGCTATATATATTTTTATTATTGTTATTATTTTTTCCTAAAAAGAAAAAGCTGATAATGGGCATTATTATATCTTTTCAGGTGTTTTTTTTCTGAGCCTACAAATTTGCTGCTCCTATCTGCTGTGCACATTGTTCTCGGATACATTTGGTGAACAAACCCAGTGTTCTAATTTTAAGCACAAATGGAGGTGTTTAGGAAGCAATTTGATTACTTTCAAAAGTGTTACACCAGCCTCAGAAGCAGCCACTCTGTACCAGAGAGGCAAAGAGCAAGATGCAGTGCAGGGGAAAGCTGTAACATGGACAAGCTGTAACCCATTGCTTAATAAGGAAAATTAGGGTGGACTTGTGAGCTGAAAGTGTTTTGTAGAAAGAAAACATATAATTAGAGGGAAAGGCCTGATACACTTGCTATATATATTTTTATTATTGTTATTATTTTTTCCTAAAAAGAAAAAGCTGATAATGGGCATTATTATATCTTTTCAGGTGTTTTTTCTATCTGCTGTGCACATTGTTCTCGGATACATTTGGTGAACAAACCCAGTGTTCTAATTTTAAGCATATATGATATTGAATTATCCAGCTACAGAGAGATTTTCTTATTCAGCAGTATGCCTCTGCCACAAGCCATTTCTGCTCCTCCTGAAATGAAATTCAGACCCTGCTTTGATTTCAGTAGAAGCCTAATTATATCCCAAAAAATATAGTCACCTAAATTAACCCTTCAGGCATTTCATTATTCTTTGCAGTTGAGGTCACTGGCCACCCTTATTGAGCTGAAAACTTTGAGCATATAGATACGATGGATTATAGATTGTTTCTAAGGTAATATTTCTATTTTCAAGTATAACCCAGCTGCTGACAGACACATTAAAGCAGTGCTGGTGTTCTTCATCATGGCTAAGCAGAAACTCAAGCTGGAAGCTCTGTATTTAAAATAAGAAAAAGTGAAAATCTAGGAACTCATACTGAGGAAGGATTATTTAGAACCTCTGTGAAATGTCTGATTATTTCTCATGTGCTCAGTCCTGGTGGAATGAGGTTAACACATGTCAAAGCAGAGGCTAAGGAAATTTTGGGTTACATTTCTGCCCCTAGATGGAGTATTCTGCATGCTGGTATTTTATTTTTTTAAAATATATTTTGGGAGAATGGAGCTGTGTTAGAAGCCTTGAAATGCCTCTTGTTCTGAATTCCCTTTACAGTGTATCAAGTGCTGCCCACTGGGACTAGACTAACTGGGTCCCAGAGACCCTTTAGAAGAGAAAAATCAAGATAGGGTTTGTTGGTATAATTGACTGGATGCCATAAAGGCCATTGCAATTTCTTAGAATCTCCTCTTTGTTGGTTAGTAATAGCTATATATGTAAATGAGCAAGAAGCTTCTACTTGACAAAGAGTCACTAATAACTATGAAACACCTGATATTTGCTATTTGCAGTGTTGAATGTTTGTGATTTTCATGGTATCCCCTTCCCTTAGCATACTGTGAATACCATGGTAACCTTCACCACTTGTGAAACATTTTAATAGTGACCACTGCAATATAGTGGTTGTGTGCAAACAGGTGCATGCACCAGTGCTTCAGAGCTGTTTCTAACACTTTGTTTTTGTCACAATCAGAGTAAAATGTTGCCAGATTTCAAGAACTGAAGCCTAAACTTGTCAAAGAGGGAGCTGAAAGTAAGTTCTCCTGTTCTCCAGCTTCTTTGACTTTGATCATCTGTGGAGTTTCATTGATACATTCCTACCCAGCACTCACAAGCTTAGTGAACCATGGCTCCAGAAAGCACAGAGTTGCTTGGGAAAAGCATTTGGCTCCAGATGCTATATTTGGAGAGGGGGAGAGGGGGGGGGAATGGGTGTCAGATTAGAAGCCAGCTTTGGGAAAACCTGGATTGTTTTGTGAGTTTGAGTGAGAATTCAGCTGTAGGATCTTAGCTCAGGTATGTTCACATGTGGGCTTCTGGTTTAGCCCCACTCCAACAGGAGGGACCAGCTGCAAAATTTGTCCCTGGCCTGGGACCTGAATTCCTGCAGAATCCAGGATTTTGGTTTGGACCTTTTTAGGCATGATGTAAATGCCAGCAGCTTCCTAACAACTGTTCTTGAAGCTCAGAGCAGGATTCAGAGAGGACCCTTGTGAGTTAGGGAATTGCGCAAGATATCCCTTCTCAGAACAGAAAGAAAAAGCCCCACAAAACCTCAGCCATCTGACTAGAGTCCTGAGAAATGCTTTCCAGCTTTCAAAGAAAGAAAGGGTCTTGATTCAGATTTGCCGGAATCGTCTAATTAGTCCCTTTAATGCCGTGCACCTTATAGTCTGTGCCACCGGATTCGTCCCATAAATGAGACGATGGGCTAATTCATCTTGGCAGCAGCAAACAGACCTTGTGATTGTCCTCCTCACAAACACAGGCCTGATTTTAGGAAAATGCTTTCGACCAAGCCTGTGTCTCTGCTCCCTCTCCTCCCCCCACTCCCTCCCTGCCCCATTCTGAGTGCTGCCTGTGCTTCTTGCCCTCCTTCTCTCCCCACCGACCCACCCCACCCCGTCTCGCACACACTGACATACCTCACACATTTGCCACTGCTAACAACAACCTGTCAGCTCTTTCTTTGCACCGTGCTAGGCGCCCTTTGTCTCTGCAGCCCAGCAAGCCTTGCAGCTGTTGTCCGAGGCCTGCTCCGACAGCCTGTGATCAGTCAGCTGCAAAATCCTCCCTGAACAACTCGGTATTCACAGCTCTAATCGGGCCAGCGGACTGTTTCCTCCTCTCTCGCAGTAAATCTTGATCACTTGCGCTCTGCTCGTCAGCCAGTGGCGCCAGCTCTTTGGGCTGCTCTATCCCTTTCCCATACTCTGCCGGGCCGTGTGCTCGGAATGCTAACTCCAGGCCTTCTTTAGACTCTCTGCTGCCTCGCTGCTGCCATCCGCGTGTTGGGAAGGGCTGGATTCCTGCTCCTCCAACCCCCCCAACTCCCACCCCTGTCTTTTTAGGCTGAACGTCCCCCGAGTTCGTATCTCTGCAAAGATACACTCCAAGAGCTCCCTCCCTGTGCCTATTTCATACGTTGTCCGTGGAAGTTAATGATGTGATTGTCTGTCTGTTTCTCCCCCAGCAGGCTGTTGTGCTTCTGTTTAAGAGCTGTCTTGGGTAGGAAGACGAGGGAGAGCTGCCCAGCCTAGGGAAGCTGGTGATGGCAAGGGAAGCCCTGGGGAAACTGGCACAAGCCTGAAGTTGATCGCACGCCCAGGGCTATTGACCTTCCCACTAATGGTCCCCCCACGGAAGGAAACACATTTCCCTCCATCCTGTCCCTGACTTGTTGCCATCTCTGCCTTTTAAAAGATTTGCATCAAAGGTGTTGGATTGTCAAGCAGATTTTTAGAAAAGAGGGATCAAAGTTTGCTTTCTTGGTATCCCAGCTGAGTTGAAGAGAATCCACAGAGCTTTTAGGGTGAGGTTTTAGGGTGAGGCTCCATCAACATGGAGCTGCTGAGGATTTTCATTTGCAGAACTGAAAGCCCAATTTCATCTGTGCCTGTTGCTACTTCTTCTACAGCATCAAAACTCCTCCTGTCTCCTTTGGAAAAACATTGTGTGTTATTTCCCTGTGTGCTGTGTTTGGGCTTCGGACTGTAGGTGACAGAGAGGGTAACTAAAGCTCAGTCAAACAGCACGATTTGCAAAGAGACTTAACTCATTTTTAAGCAAAGCTTGCTGGAGATGACTTAAAAAAAATAAATTATCTGGGGTAGTGAGCGTCATTTATGTTTGTGAGGAACCTGGGAAGCTTTGGTCTGAACATTAATCTGAGGATCAAAAAGTAATGTTTTTTTGATCATGTCTCTGAAGCTGAGTCCATCTCTGGCACTGGAAAACCCATTTCTCTTTCTGCATCAGCTTCTCCCACCCTCAAGTCCCTATTTTTCAGCTGTTGCAGGTGTGTGTGTATGTGTGTGTGCTCATGCGTGCAGGGGTGAAGATTAACCAAATGTAGGAATATTCCTTTAAGAATAAACCATGAACTGGCTTTAAAATTGTTGCTATTAATTTTATGAGACAGCTGTAAAAGAGGTGCTGCTTGGAAAATCTGGGTTCATTTCAATCCAGACTGTCTGTGCCTCAGCTCTTCATCAGTGTAGTGTTTGGTTAAAGATCTGCTCATGTGGATAGAATTCTTACAGTATTGGCATCAGTGACCAGTTTGAGCCTATACAGAGATGCACAAAGTGAACCTAATGACTGTCAACCAATTAGATGTGCAGAGGAGCTTTGTCATTAGACCATGTTTTATGCACCTCTGACCAGTAATCTGTAGGTAACGTGGGGCTTGTTCACTGAGCTGGCTTTGAGGCTGACAGCCTGGGGAATATACCCATGTCCCACATGTCTGCAACAGTCTGCAGCCACATTTGCTTTCTGACCATCCTGTGCCCTCCGTGAACAGCTCCCACACAAGCTTCCAGGTGGGATGTAAACAGACCTGTGACACATTTTAAGCTTGGTTTAGGAAAAGAGCTCAGATTTTGCAGGTGTTTGCTGAGGTGCCCTGCTGTATCAGTGTGTTCTTCAGTGAAATTAAACATGCAGGAACAAGATTTGAGTTTTGGCCCTTTTTCTGTGGACATGGGCAGCAGTGGAAATATGATCCTGAATAGTGTGGAGTATCCCACAGGTTGATTGTACCATTTGTTGGTGGAAGCTTTGCTGTTGAGGGTGCTGTTATGATCACAGACAGTTTGGTGCAACAGAAGATGAAAAGGATACATCATCTTGAGAGTTCCTAGGCAAACATTTAAAAGACAAGCCTTTCTAGTTCTCTGATTTACTTTCTCTCGTGTTACTGTTCTTGCTTCCTTCAGGTTCCAGGTTTTTATCTATCATTCTTTTCCACTTTTTTCCCGTAGCTGCCTCCAAGGCCTCACTGGCTACTGTGGGACTGCTGAGTTTCCTAGTTTGATGGTCTTAGTACAAGGGATGAAAGGAGACCTCCTGGGCAGTCAACTACCTGCAAATCAACAGACTTGCAAGTCTCATCCATTATGTGAACCTTGATGGGATCACTTTGCCTGCAGCTTTCATGGCTGTATACTTTGGAGGAAATCCTGGTTGTGTTCCCAGGCCCCTGCCAGCTAGAAGTGTAATAGCACAGTCTGAGCATACTTTTCTTCTGTCAAATAGTAAGCTACTGGACACTGTTATTTTGTGATCTGATTGCCTCCTATTTTATAAACCAGTGGTTGCTTCTCCATGCCAGGGAGGAGTGGGATGGGTAATCATTCTGGTGCCTTCTCCACAAAAAGCAGTTGAGTTTGAAGTTTGGAGTGTCCCTCAAGAACCTGATGTCCTTTAAAGACAGCCTTGTACATCCTAATGTATATTATTTTTATTATATATATATATTTTTTTTTAGAAAACTTCTGGTAACATGTAACCTGATACCATGGAAGGAAATATTTTGTCTTTTGAGTTACAAAGGATGATTCTAACAGTCCAAATTGAAAGAGAACAGAGCAAGGAGACTTTCTCATAAATAATATTAATTTAAAAAAAAATAATAAATGAAAACAACTCAAAACATAGCACAATATTTGGACTCCCTCTACACAAAATTGAGCAAGTCTGTGCACAGCCCAACATCTACTTTCCTCAGTCTGTTGCCAATGACCACGTGTCCTGGTTCTCCTGTTTGTCTACTGATATTTGGGTCTTGAATGGAGGCTTTTTGGAGGATGCAGCTGTTGCTTTACCTTGGTATGGTTGTAAGTCTGTGGTGCTTGGCAATGTGGACTTAGAATAATCAATTAAAAATATCTTGAATTTACAACAGGGAAATTTTTATCTGTTCTTTTCCCCAGGACTTTATACCACAGGGGAAAACAACTCACATGAGGCAAATATTCCTAGTGGGAATGTGTTGTTCAAAGCATCCTATTTCAGTTTCTTAGAGAGGTAAGTTCAGTGTTCTCTTCATTTTGCCCAGACCTGCAATAAAGACTGTATTGTTCTGCTTAGTTACTATAGGAGAGGATTTGTTCATGATTGTAGGATGAACAGGATGAGCAGAATTAGAGAACAGCTTCTGTGTTCCCTGTTCCAAATTGAAAGTGGACTTGACTTACTTTTCCTAACACGTCTGGATGCATATCTATGTTATTGCTCTATTTTTTTTTATGTTTAAGGAGCAATGTCAACTTTTTTCCCAGCTCCTCCCATAACTCCTCTAAGAAAATCTCAGACCCCAGCATCTTTCTATTGGATTGTTTTTCCTGAGTTAGTGATTATATCCTTACACTGTAATTCCACTTTAAAATAGTCTTTTAGTCTAGGAATTTCCTTGTCTGATTTCCCTCAGACTTTCCAGAAAAATTCTACCTTGGCATATAATTTGCACCTGTGGAAGTTCAGGGAAATCAGTTTAGCTTTTGCTAAATGGGGAAGGGATTTTGCCAAAATTGAGTTTATGATGAAAGGCTAGTTTAAGTATGGATATAATAGTCTCTTCATGATTATTGGGTAATATTAGAGTATAATCAGTCTTGTGAAGAAAAAAATATGACAAAATAGATTTTATATTGTTTATAAAAAATGGATTTTTGTGTCTTCTTTGGCTACTCAGGGAGGAGTGCTTACTCTTAACCCCTCATTTTTATTTTCAGGAGCCACTTCCGGTGTGCAAATTTCCTGTACATCTTGAAGAAAACCGTGTAAAAGATGGACAAAGAATGAGAGGAAAAATTATAAATGGATCCATGTGACTGCCTCCAGACATTTCATTTTTTTTTCTTACTTAAGAAGTTTAGAGGGAATGCAGGGCCACGCAGCGCTTGCTAAAGCTGATGGAATATCTTCCTCCCTCAGGGCATTTTTTTAATCAATGTTTCTTTATACTATTAAGTCATGTCCTCTTTTTTGTCCTTATTTTTATTTTTTCTGAAGAAGCCTTGTTTTGTGCATTTTCATGCACCCTGACGTTTATTCTCAGAATTATGGCCTGATCACTTCCTCTCTTTTCCTCAAAATCTCAGTCGTTTTATCTATTTTAAGTGCTGGAGCACAAAGATAAGCCCATCATAGTTCTCTCATTTTCCCCAGCAGTTTCCCCCCCCCTTCTTCCTGCAATGAAAAAAATGGAAGGTCTCATGGTCTTACAGATTTTCTTTATGCTTATTTTGGCCTATTTGCAACCCAAATACATCATCAAGCTATAAGAGTGCTCTCTAAGGCTCTTGGATCAATTAAAGGTAGCCCTATTCATTGCCAGTACAAACCTTTGCCTATTAACTCTTTCAAAGGGCATTTGTCATCTCAAAAAGCTGTGAATGCTGTCTGGGTTCATTGATTAAAAAAAGGTATTGTTTTAAGGCTGCTGAATATCTTAATTAGTTGTAATCAGAGGGTAGCTTGTGTTTGTAAAGTGATACAGTTACCTTTCACCTACTTGCTTTCTTCTCTGTTTTTAAAAGGGGGAAAAAAAAAAAAAAGATACATCTAAAATGTGATTCAAGCACGCTGGTTTTTAGGGTACAAGGGGAGCCCACTTGCTGATCCAACTGGAATTTCTGACATGATTTTTGTAAAGCCACATATTTAATGTGCTGATGTCGGGTAAGTCGGATCGGCCTCCAGTCAGCCCGGGGCGGCGCTGCTGGTCGGCAGCCATCACCCTGCTTTCTTCTCCCAGAAATCCCGTGTCTGTATTCTGGAAATGTAGCTGTCCCCCCCAGTTCTGCAAGCACTTGCACGTGTGCTGAGCTTAGCACATGAATCGTCCATTAAGAGAGGGTAGATGCAGCACTGTTTGGCAGATCAAGGTAGAACAAGGCAACATTTTTTTTGAGCCACGATTTTTGTCTCGAGTGATTTGAAGCTCTCTATAAATGTGTATCAAAGCTCTGGCAAAAGGTTTTAGCTGGAAAAGTGTCTTTTCTTCTGTCCTCATTTTCTTCTGTCCACGTTTCTTTCAGTGGTTAACAATACAAACCTGTTTCCTTGTTTAAAGAGAACCTTTTGAAAATTAAATTCAACACTTTTCCTTGGGCTTCATGAAAAGCTTTCTGTTCGTTGCTTTCTTGATTTATTTTCCTGGGAAAACAATATAGTTTATACTTCCCCTGAAATGTTTTGCTTGAATCCTATGGTTATTTACGTGCCTCTAATGGAGGCATTGGGGTGTAGAGAGAATCCTTCCAGTCAGGTGTTTGAGGTGTAGAGAGAATCCTTCCAGTCAGGTGTCTGGGTTGTACAGCAATGGCTGCACAACCATTTGACCCTTACTCTCTGGAAATGCATTTCCAGAGATGATGTTTTGAGTATCCATTCTTTTCTTTCCATATTTGTGCAAATATTTTCTTACAGGGAGGAAAAAACATGACAAAAATCTTACACTAAGTCACAGCTGGTAGAAATGTGTGTTTATGCTTGAACACGATACTAAGATACCCTGATAATAGTAAATAGCATTTAATTTTTTTCATCATGGTAAGGGGGGGTTTCACAATTAGTGTCTCATGGGAAGTCCCCTATGACTAGGACAAAAAGTCCTTAGAAAATACCTAATGCTAATCAAGTATATCAAATTGCTGTTGCAGTTTGGTCACCTGGAAAGCAGAGCAGTGCCATGTCTGGGAACCAACAGGCAAATGAATCCCTAACACTCATACTCAACTTGTGGTTTACTTGTTAAAATTTATTACAGGAAATCCATGCAAGCACATGCACAGGTTCTCAAGGTAGTGTGGCAGAGTCATGTAAAGGCAAGCAGTACTAATGCAAGAGCATTAAGTCTCTTATTTTCCACTGAACAAGTGGACTAGACAATGGTGTGAAGTCAGAGTATGTTTGTGATCGATCTATTTTTTTTCAGAAGCCAAGATGATATTGTCCTTACTGAACAACCTGGCTACATATGCCTAGATTCTGTTTGAAGTACTTTCTGTGAGTACTTGGTCTCCATTTAAAGTTTTTTTCAATTTATTTGCCAAAAAAATGCTTCTATAAATGTAGTTCTGTCTTCAGCTGACTGCACAGATAAGAGCTCATTATCATCTGTGCTTCACAGATGGGGAGAAACGGTCTGATAAAGACTAAAATCCCAATTGGAGGAAATGCAAAAAACTTCAGCATGTATTTTAATGTTCCTGAGATTTTGGCATAAGCTGTTGTGAAAAGTTTCTCTGGGATGCTGTCAGGAACAAAAATAGAATATACATTTGAGTTGCAGACAGTACCTCAGCCCCAGGATTTCTCGCCTCACTGTGCGGACATGTGAATTTTTCTTCTTATACTTGATTAAAAAGTGTTCTGCATGGCATGGTCATACAGGAGACAGGTTGATTTGCATAGTTGGGTATTTAATTCAGTGGTTTACCTATGACAGTATTGAAACTCATTTTGGTGTGGAGATCAATGCAATTCTAAGCTTTTTCTTCAGCTTTGCACGTGTTCACAGGAGCATGTTAGTGTCTCTTCTGTGGTCAGGTGCCTTGGAAATAAATTCAGAGAAATAGATCTGTATATTTCTGCTGCACAAGTGATGTTCATATGTAAATATAATGGTTTTGTGTGGCTTGTTCTATGTAACATTTTTAGGTGTCTGTACAAGTAGGAGATTTATGAAGTGTGACTCATTTTTCCTTCTCCACACTGTTTCAGTGGAAGAGCTCAGACTGCGATGAGAAAAACTAGTGCATGTTATTAAGAATTCTGATAAAGTAGGCTGAATAAATTTGTTTTCTTTGTGAGCCTTAATCCTGTGTTGTATTGGCTTCTTGGACATGGCTAATTTATTTGGAATTCCATTCTGTTCCCGACAGCATTCCTGATTAGCAGTTTGATCACCCGGAGCAAAGTTACATACCAGCTTTCAACTCTTGTAATCTAGCAGTGTAATTTTTTCAAATGGACTCTTTTCTTTCCTTCTTTGCCCCAGCTCCCCTTCTTTTTGTGAGTAAAGAGACTTTAAAAATGAGCAGGATAACCTGTTAAGAGAATGGAAAACGTGTTCAAAACAATATAGTTTGCTGAATGCCCACAAAGCCTCTGATGCAAAGTTCAGGCTTAGAATATGGAAACTTCCAAAATCATAAATAGTCAGATCATTCTCTGTTTGTTGTAAATCTACTGTTGTGTGGCTGTTGAGAATGAGACTTAAGAAAACAAACAAATCAAGGAAACAAAGCCAAAGCATAAAACCGAAGCCATGCAATCCCACATTATTATTATTTTTTTAGTTTAATATGACAATAGCAGGTCTGAGAATTAATTATTGCACATGGAGTTTTAAATAAACTGAAGAAGTTTTTTCTAGTTACCCATGTATTTAAGAAGGATCTTGTTGAATGCAATCAGATTTTTTTATCATCTATCTGCAAAGTTTCCAAACCCTTCTCAATTTCCAAGCAAGCCTTTATTTGAAACACTACTTATATACTTTTCAGATAGTGGAATTCCATTTTTAAACAGAAAAATAAAGTTTGGAGCAGTACCTGTTTATCTGTTCAGCATGTGATATATTTACCTTCCATGACTTATAAAGGACAATGTTTTTTCCAATAATTGTGTTTTCTGGGTGGTGTGATATAATCTTCAAGTTAATCTGTAGCTTGCTAAGGCACACTATGCCCATGGTAAGTTTTAGAAACTTTATTTTTTGCTTTAACTTTTATTTAGTAGTTATGTTTGTCACATGCTGGACCTTGTATGAAAATTGCAGTTGTATCATTGTTCACTTTTATCAATAGTGGCTAATGCTATCAAACCAAACGATGACTGTGAAACCCAAATTCGATTGTAAACCAGAGGCAGGTTTTGATCTGATATCTTTTTGTCCTGAGCTCTTTTGGGCAGAACACAGGAGGAGCATCCTCTGTGTGAAACTAGAAGCAACATACATGTTGCAGTCCCCTTCCATCAGTGCTGAAGACACATAGTTACAGGCTAGAGGGAACTGAGGTTTCCATCCTGTGGCATTTCTGAAGGTCCGGGTCTGGTTTTGTAAACAGTGAGAAAGAAACAGGTTTTGAAGTCACAGGAGACTGAGGGATAGCCCAAAGATAAGTGGCCAAGTATTTGTCAAAAGGCTCAAACTGTGGCTTTATGCATGAATGCCTGGACTCTATAATGATTTGAGGAGCTTGATCTGTGTTTCTGTTTTCTCCTGAATTTGAATTTTTTGGATCTGAAAAGCAACTCCTGACAAATAGTTTTATGCCAGATTTCTGGTTTTGGAAAATTGGCATTTCAGTTGAAACACTGTTTTGTCACAAATGATCATAATACAGTTCTCTACTAGACTGATGTGAATTCTATTTATTCACTGAGAAAAAGTAAATAAATCCATGGGTGAAGGAAGAGCACTGAGAAAGGATGACTTAGGGGGATAGATCATTTATATCTGATTGAATTCTGTGATAATTAATTTCCCCAGCAAAAATCCAGAGGTTCTTTCCCACAAGAAAAAAGTGTGCATCTAAGTAAGACAAATTCTAAATATTTTTTCTTGGCTTTTGTCCTTTGAGTGGCTAAATATTTTATTTATTGTTTTTTTTTTTAATGTTTGTTCACCATTAGGTAGGTATTTTGGATGTTAGTAATCTTTAATTAATGGATGTGATTAAATGTTGTGACATATAAGTGGTCTGTTCTCCTGTTCCTACATCATGTTCTGGTGACATTCCTAGTAAGAAATTCCTATAAATGACAAGGAAGCAAGATGTGTCTGAACATTGCAGCATGTGGAGGTGATAATGGAGTGACAGCTTCCTAACTGCAAAGGTCTCATGAAGTCTTTTTTCAAAATGCAGATCTCTTCAGGTAATCAATTTTTTACTTATTTATAAGTTTCTGTTGCCTTTCCTCTTAGTCCTTCTCCCTGATGTTTGTGGTTGTTTTCCTCGTGCTCTGTGTTTTGCTTTTAAATCTCCCTTTTTGTGATGCTTTTGAGTGTTGAGTTAGAGTTTTCCAAACACTTTTGGTATTATGGAAACTGAAGTCATTCTTAAGAGAAGAAATATGTAATAAATGGAGTGTAGTGTTTTTGACTCATTTCTCTTGACCATGGAAATGGGCATATTGAACTGCCTGGAGAGGGAGGAGTATTGTTTGCTGGGGATTTTCCAGTAGAAAGTCAGTGGGGTAGGTGTTTGCTTTACTTTGGCTCAATGCAACATTGAATGATCTTGATATGTGCATATTATTTGAAGCAGGAGTTGACTTTGACTGTCAGATTTTGTCCTCTAAAGCCATGAATACCTTGATCAGCCTGCTCTTAAGTGGCATTTTTTTTTCCGTGTGATGTAGAATGCTTGTTCAGGAGATTTCATGTGTGTAAACTGGAACAAGGTGCCTTTTTGACTCTGATAACTATAGAAGGCACGTGATTCTCAGAGATAAGAGCTGGTCTTGAATTTTTTTTTTTGTCTTAGCAATGAACTGGAAACTTCTGGTTAGCCAGGCTGACACCTGCAGCTCTTTGCTCTTTCCTTTTGTAGGTATCCTGGCTTTTCAATATGGGGTAAATACAGTAAGTCAAATATTCTATTTTTTAATTCCAATTTATTTATGTTTTGGGATATCTTTCAAGCTGATGATAGCAGTGGATGCTTTAGGATTATTGTTGTATTGTCTGCTTTGCTTGTAATTTCACTAGAGATTTTAAAATATGTTGGGAACATAGTGATACCTCAGGAGATATACAGCCTTATCGTTGGAACTGGAAAATTAGATGTGAAATGTGTTGCCTTACATTTTAAAGGTCAACAAGAAGGCATAATACTTACTTTCTTTTTTTGCTAAACTATCCTGCAATGGGCACTGATTACCAGGACAATTAATTATGTGATACTTTAAGACCGAAGTATGGAATTTGTCTTGGAAATAGTCTCAAATTAGAGGATTTTAATAAATATTTAGCAGAAGAGGGATAGTAATGCTGGTTATGTGATGAAAACATATGCTACTAATAAAATATCACCCATCAGGAATACTTTTCTATCATGCAGTTGTTCTCCAGAGAGATGATTAGTTGGAAAATAATTTGACAGAGAGGATGCTTTTATGTGTGATACATCATACATTCCTCAAAAAGGGAAATAATTAAAACTTGTGCCAGGCATTAGGTACATCTGTGGTGTGGAAAAGTATCTTGGAGAAAACCCAAATGATAGTAATTATCAGTATATAGGCTTTACCTAGTGCTTTTCCTCACTCAGTCCCAAATACTCTACAAAGGAAGGAGGCACTGCTTTCCATAGGGAACTGCCATTTCTAAAATCCAGCCACCCAGCGTTTGCATCTGGCACGTAGATCCCCCTTCCTTATGCTGTGCCATTAATTTTCTGTGGGAGGAAATCTGTCCTAAGAAGTGAAACTTAAGTAGGGAAGCTCTCCCCTTCCATCCTCAGCAACTGAAAGGCAGGATTCCTTTGTGTGAATCCCTGTTGCTGGAGAGTGCCAGGTGGACAGCCGTGGCATGTGGGGCCATAGAACCGCTATTCACCAGGCAGCGCTGGGGAAGCTTTCCCAGCTTTGTGTCCAGCCAGGCACCAGGGTTGTGTGGTTTCTGTTCCAGCTTTGACACCTCTTGGGGGAATGCTGGAGACAGCATAGCTGACAACCACTTGTGGGCCTGGGGAGAGGAGGCACCTGCTCACTTGGCACTGGGATGAACCACCAGTTCAGCTCCTCGTGTGCCCTTAAATAACCACTGGGCTTCTCACCACGAACAGATCGAACTGGAGCTGCTGGCCAAGGTGTAGGAGGTGCTGTGCTCCAAGACAGTCCCGTTGGCTAATATTGAACTTAGTAAGATCCTGCTGGGGGTTTTCAGCCACCCTGCTGGACTACGGGCAGCAGGATTGCTCCAGGGTAAAAGAAGATGGTTGGCACGGAAGATGCGCTTTGAGGTATAGCAATTTATCCAGCTAGAGATCACAGATACAGAGATACATGCATTTCATGAAAAAAAAGGCAGATATCATTGCCTTGACCAAGAAATCACAGCTACAAAATGAGCCAGTTGTCCAAGTGAGTGCCTAATGCAGCTCCTGGCTGTGGGCTTGCAGTGATTGTATTGTAGCAGATAGAGCCACTGAGCAATTTGTCAGACTGATTTTCCTGCTTAAATCCCTTTCAGATGAGATGAAGATTTCCTTTCTTCTCATCTGTGTGGATGTAGGTCTCTTGAAAAAACAGGTTGGAAGAACAGCTGTCTGCAATGGCATAGCTGATCTTGCTTTAGGGCAAGCTGATAGACCTTCTGGGTTCCTTTCATCCTTTTTCCCTGTAGCTGGAGGTGACCCTGCTAACATATATACGTGTATATATTTGTTCTCTCCAGCTTGCTGCATTTTTCCAACAAAATATTTGCTAGTTGAAAGGAGCAGTCCCTTTAAACTCAGCATCTTTTGAAGTCTGTATGTATAAAAAGACACTCATTGTTCAGTGCACCTCCACAGAGATTCCTTCTTAATCCTGCTTGTGTGTACTCCTCCTTGGTTGAGCCTTCCTGTGTGGAGGAATTTGAGTCGATTCTTTCTTTTTAAGCAATATCATCAGTTCTGACACTTTCCAACTCCATTCAAAAATCCTTGTAGTAGTTAAGAGCACCCATTAGTGTGAACAAACTCCTGAAGCCCCTGAAAGTATCTGCTTTGCTGTGCAATTTAGCTGTTTGCAAAGCCTGGAGCTTTGGTCCTGATACACACTCAAGAATAGGGAACAGACTTTTATTTTTTTAATTGTAGTGTAAAGATATTTGTGTTGTCCTTGTGAGGTTACCCCAATTAGGGCAAATCTGACCAGAAAATTATACTGTAGGAGAATGCTGACATTCCATATTTGAGTATGCCATTTGGTTTAATCCAGAGTTCTGAAAAACAGGGAAGAAATCCTGACACTGTGCTACTGCTTGAACCATGTCTAAGACATTTCACCTACTGCTCATCATTCTTCATGTCTTCACAACTCCACTTGTACATGTCCAGTTGCTGAAGTCAGGCAAGGTATTACTTGAACATCTATAGAAGTTCCTTGTGTTCTTCTTGAACAGGATTCTAGAGTTTATACTTGTTCCAATGGGGACTTGGCATCAACAAGGACTTCAAGATGCTACTTTGCCTATTCCCTGATATTAAAGGAAAAAGAATGTGAAGTTCAGAGCTTTACATCTCTGAATCAGACTTTATTTCTTTTTAGATGGAAAGTGCAGTTTCTGGGGAAAGAAGCTTGCTGGTTGAGTAAGTTAGAAAAGATCTTAGCTGTTCCAGTAATTACTCATTTCATCAATCCATCTATATTTAAAGTGAGTGAAACTGAGTTCTTTCCTATAATGTCTACTTCAAATAATGCTGCTTTACATTTGGAGAGCCAAAGAAGGAAATACAAAATAATCTTCCAGGAGTTTCTTTCCCTTTTAATTCCTATAGCTCAGAGACTTACTGTAACAAGAGCCCTTCTTTCTGTAAAACCTGTTTAACATATTAGACTAAACAAACTATCTCCAAAAGAAAGCAGGAGCAATTTTTTTTGTGTGTGTGCCTTGTTCTAGCACTGGTTCTTGAGGACATTTCTGCATTTGTCAATGTACTAAACGAGTGATGCATTTTGGATAGCTTCTGTGTTCTGAATTGTTTTGTTGTGCTTTTAAATATTTTTTTTTAAAAAATTTCTCTCCCCCTCCCTCCCTTCTTCCCCTTTTTAATTTGTCTAGGAAAAAAAAAAAAGCAGCAAGCTCCTCCAGTGTTGTTTCCTGTAAAGACCATTCTTAAGAGCTCGTTGGACAGCACAGGGCTCTTGAAGTGATAGCTAATTGGTGAAAGAAAGGCCCTGATTGTCTTGAGGGAGCTGGAAAGTGCTGCGTGTGCTGCTGAAAGGGACTAGGGAGAAGGTGCCTGGTTTCGCTGAGCAGCTGCTGCTGGAGATGTTTGGAGATTACATCAGCATTGGAAAAAAGGGGCAAAAGAAAAAAAAAAAAGTCCAACTTCACAGAGACAGAGTTTACGGAGTTTTTTTCCTCCTTCCAAAGGTCCTCTGACAATACTGTCATTGTCAATATGAGAGTTGTTAATTCTTTATGAATAGCACATGGGGCCTCTTGACTAAATAGTACGTTACACGTCCCAAATCTGTCAGCTGGACTCTTCTCTCACATGCTAGTGAGATCACTTTGATTGGAATGTTACAGGAATTGCTGGGCTGGCTGTGCAGAACTGAATACTGAATTATATAATTAGATCTCCCAGAGTATTTTGATTATTTATTTTTTTTTGCATTACCTCATGATTCTAGCTTAAATATGGAATCAGTCCTTTTGATGGCTTTACTGGTCATGATTATATTGATGCGATTCATTCTGTGGTCCTGTCTCAGTGCATATTTAGATTATAAACTGTCCCGAAGGTTTCCTGACACAAGAAAGTAGGACTAAGACTTCAAAAGGCTTGTTCAGGTTTGAATTGACAATGGGGAGAACTGGATAAGGTAAATGCAACCAGAGCAAATGTTACCTTGAGATCTGATGAGAGAGAAATGACCTGCTGAGGCTGCACCTGAGTGAAGATGCTTCACATTGACAGAAGGGGAAAAACCTGACAACTGATTGAGTCAAATGACTTCCGACAAACTCGGGCATGAATTTGGTTTTGGGAACAGACTCGTGAACTTTTGCCAATGAAATGATCTGGACAAGCTGGAAGGCAGCCTATTGCTGGGCAGTCCAAGCCTGCCAGTGGCCTGGTGTGGATACGTGAGCTGTGATGGCCTGATGCCTGCTGGGCTAGCAGCTCAGCTCTGCCTTACTCTGCCAGCTGCACAGCCTGCCTGCAACAACTGACTGCCCCTGCATGGAGCTGAAGGTCACTGGCCCAGCTCAGTGTCCACGTGCCAAGCTGGGAATCCTAGGGGTGGATTTTTACCTGGCTGGCTTATATGTTACCAGATTCCTCGTGGGTCTTCCCAGTCGTTTGGATCAGAAACTGACTGAATGTTTTTAGCTGTGTAATCTGCTGAATTTTCACATTTCTTAGCAAACAGTGTACCTGAGTAACAGAATGAGCTGGAAACCACTGGAATAGTCTGTTCAGTGAAGAAGAGATCTGTGTCACAGAGCTTCTCTGATTGACCCTAGCTGTGCTTCAGCAGCAACCCGGTGTGGAGGGCTCATGACAGCACGGAGTGCAGTGAATTTGACTCCAAAGTTCTGAAAAGTGCCTTCATTTCTAGCCTTTAACAAGAAGCTTACCAAGATACCAAAGGATTTGACTACTTGCCCGAGGCCACAGTAACAGGACTTGGTTAACTCCTCTTGCAAAATGAAATAAGTTATTTTAAGTGAACTTTCTGCTTTCAAATGGGTGCTGTACTGACTCAATGCATGGTACTGTGTATACAACTCAATTTGACATCTGCGTTTAAGAATTTAATTTTTCTACATTAACAGTAGGAAAATTGTATTGTCTTGCCTGAGAAATGTAGTGTCCTTGGCCTGGTCACTTAAAAACCAAAGTGGTCCTTTGTGGGTTCATAATTTCCTATATCATGTCAAAGTGGAAGTTGCCACTTCATAAAGTGGCTTTTAAATTTCTTGGTAACTCTCCTGACTATATCAAGGTTCAGCCTAAGTAAAAACCTACAACAGTCCCACAAAGAGTTTCTGACCCATTTGTGGCTCACATACTGCTGCAGGCTTGTCTCATGAGTAACTGTTAATCAGCCCTTATCACTTTGTCTTTTGCAGCTCTGCTAAAATTCAGAGATGATTGCTGGTAGGTGTTTATGCTGTGGAGAAGGGTAAAAGTCAGGTCAATAGATTTCAGCCTTAGATTTAATTCATGGTGCATGACCAATCTCCAAAATGGTCTGAAATGCCTGAAGATGCACATCATTTGCTCGAAATCTACCAGATGACAATGAATTAAATGGAGATGTGATTAACCCCCCTTGTCCATATCTGTGGTTCTTAATTTTAATGATGATTCTAGAATTATTTTTTTTATATATTTTTGTTTCCCAACAGCAACAATTCACAAAGGGAAAGTGAAATGTTGAGTACTTGGTGTGCAGACATAACTTTGATAATAAGTAACTGGAAAAATAGGCACATTGCTCCATTTTTCTTCTTTCAGTTAATCATTGCTATTCTTAGCTCTTGCATGCAAAACAAAGCTTGCAGATAAATGGCTAGTGCCTTTAAGAAACAAGTAATCTAATAATTTATTTCAATTATATTGAAATGGTATTTGATTGTCACATTCATTTTAAGTGTTTTAAAACGTGGATGTAATGGGAAGTGGTACAGGTGAAGTTGTGTGTTGATGCTTTTATCATTTGGTGATATACAGAACTGACACTGGTACAACATTGGCAGCTTGGATTCCTTTGGCCCTGCAGAGCAGCACTGTAAGTTCTCCCTGTAAATCAGAGGGGCTGGTCTTGTTATGGACCATTCTCTTACACAGGCCAAGTTTTCATTGACCTCTGTGGCATGGTTGGTAGGGAATCAGGAGAACATTGTCATGTCCAAGGTGTTGTAACTGTTCCCCTTGTTGACTGTGGGGAAAAGAGAGGGTCAGTACTGGAGGAAGTTACTGATTGGTTGACTTGGTGAGAAGTAGGTATCTGTCCTGCAGACAACCTTGCCAAGTGCTGGTGTGTGGAGTCTGAATCCAAACTGGAATTGTTGCCTTGATTTGAAGGGAGAGCACCTGGAGCCACCTTCTGACCTACCTTCCACCTGAAGCAGCCAAAAGGAAGGTCTGAGTTATTTTTCACTGCAAATGGTGTGTTTGGCCTTGTTTGTGTTTGCTGAAGTATCCTCAAAGATCTTTTGTGGCATCTGAAAGCCCATGGCATCCTTATGCTTAGAAACCTTGCATCAGAGGTTTTATCCTGTTTTCAACAGCTTTTATCCTGTTATAATCTGATTTAACACTGTTTTATTCCTTCAGGAAAATAGAATAGAAAGATCATATTTTAAATTGCAATTACTTTTTTTTCCTCAAGAGTAAATTTTGGATCTTGCCTATGAAAACAAGTTGCTTTCTGTTTCCTGGGTGGCATGCAGCAAAATAAAAACTGGGGAGAATAACAGCTTCTTGTCAAGTAGTTGAGTTTTTTGACATCCATCTTGGAGCCCATGTTTCCATGGGTTTTGAATGGGCTTGACTAGAGATCACTTTGGAGTCTTTTCAAATTGATTCAATTTCATTTAGCTGTTTAAGAAGATATTTATGCCCCGCTGGTTTTCTTTGCATTTGAGGATGTGTTTGAAAATAAGCATGTGTTTAATGGCAGCTTGGAGCTGTGGATGGTGGGAATGCAGGCTGCAGTGTGGAGCACCCTTTCAAGACATGAGACAAAGGTATATGTAAAGAAATAGTAAACTATAAACTAAATACTGTGGTGATATTAAAATCCTTTCTAATGCAAAACTATTTATATTCTATATTTATAATTAAAATCCACTAGGTATGAAGATATTCTGTATGTATTTTTGAATGTATCCCATCAATATGCTAAACAGTGAAATTCCCATGTAAATTATTGAGAAGAAAACCCACTTTTTACTTTAAGATATTATGCTAAAAAACCTCTAAGACAGGGTGAGATTCTATTCTGATTTATTTTGGGAAAAATCATATTTTTATGACTCTGCCAGCAGACTGAATTACAGCTTTTGTTTTGCACTGTGTTTGATGCTGTGGTACTATTGTAACCAACAACTGGCATTGACCTGTTGAGGCACTACTAAAAGCAGGGGTAATTACAGAAGCTTATAAGCTACTTGTGATGCAGTTATAAAAACAGCCAACCCCTTGAATATTTCAGCTGCTGACAAAAAAAATCCCTTGTGTGAAATTATTTCTTGATTTATTTTTAAATTATCTAGTAGTCTGTATGTATAGAAAAGAAGGTTATATTTATGCATATAAACCAAAAACAAAGCTGTATGATGTAGGGATGCAGAACTGTTACTGTGATACTGTAACTGCATGTTTCTTACATCTACAGGGCTGTGCTTTGCTTTGGTTTTAGCCAGTGGTTTGAACAAAGACATAGGAGTCATTAGGTAAGTGCTGTGACTCATTCTGTGAGCACCTGAGGAAGGTTCTCATAGCTTCCATGTCTGGATTTCCACCTCCATAAGATCAGTGTTACAGTGAAGGGCACCTTACAGGTGATATTAAGGTCAGTTTATAATGTAGAGGTGTGTGTCCAGGCATGTGTGTGCATGTACACCTTCATATAGGAATGCTAGTATCTGATAACTTGTAACAGCCCTTCCCACTTCAAAACTACTTCATTTCATTTAGGCCTGAAAGAAAAATTACAGAGGTAGCTGCTTCAGTGGCTGAAGTTCCAAAATGCCATTTGCTTTGGTGTATGTTAAGACTGTTAATTTATGGTGACTCTTTTCCTGGTACCAGCATAACCCAAATTGCTCCCAAACCAAATAGCCGTTTTCGGGTTCCACAACTGATGCTTTTGTTTTTCCAGAGCTCAGAAATCTTGCTGAGCTGTAAAAGCTCAATTGATGTAGAATCTTAAATATCCTTTCATCTGCAAATGTCATTTCTGCCCCACATCCTGTAACGTGCAAAAAGC
This sequence comes from Chaetura pelagica, assembly GCF_000747805.2. NCBI lineage: Eukaryota > Metazoa > Chordata > Aves > Apodiformes > Apodidae > Chaetura > Chaetura pelagica. The sequence goes on from NW_009952259.1 coordinate 721,852, forward strand.
TGGCATTGTGGGCTGCATCATGGTGTGGAGAGCTAGTCACAGAGAAGCTCATGCTCTGATGAGTGTGTAATTATCTTTATTGATTAAAATAATTCTACAATATATTTTGCAGTGCCATTACAATGGCATCCACTTAAACAATTACTGTCAAACCATGTAAACCAAACTGCAGAAGGACTCTCTTAAATGGGTCTGGCGATGTGACAGGTGGTCTCATTACTTTAGGTAGGTCCATTACAGCAAACTTCAGAGTGGAGAAGCTGAAGACACAAGGAGGGCTGCAATTAGGTTGATTCTCACAGAAGGAATCTGAACAGCTGGGGGCCTAGTGGCTTGTCTGCCAACTGTTTACCCTGAACTGCCACATCATAAACTGGGGCTCTGGGGAAATCCTGTAACCAGGGCTGCTGCCCACGTTGGTGCTCACTGGCACAGCCCTAGGGAATGGGAAAGTGTTGTCAGGATCTGTCTGTCAGGATACGTGTAGACATCAAATTGTGGGACAGTTAAATGGCAGGAGTCTTGTCTTGGTTGTGTTAGCAGGAACCCAGAGTTACTCCATAAAATGCAGTTGGTTTATGGTCGATGGTCACTGAAGTGGGTGATTCTTATAGGGTGGCCTCTCTGACTCTCACTACAAGCAGGGCTAGTAACAGCATCTATTACCAAGGCTGCCAGGCACTTCCAGTCCTTAAGGCATATTTTCAGCTGTTCACTACTTTGTCAAAGTAGCTTTTCAAGCTACATTTTTCCATGTTGCATTGGGTGTCTGCCTCAGGCTGAATTCTCTTCAGAAAGCTTCAGCCAGAGGAGTTTAATGTCTTCCAAGAACAAGACTAGATAAAAAGACATTGTTTTACTCACGCTAAAAAATATATTGTCAATGTTTTTCCCCTGACAGGATGTAGTTGTCCTGTTCTGGGAGATGATTTCTGCACCCCCACCCCTCCCTTGGGGGATGTATAACTCTTGGTCACATGAAGGAAGTTACTGAACTACCTGCTTCGTGTCCAGACCAGACAAGACCAGACCTGATGTGGGGAACTGAGGATAAGGAAATTGGCAGGAAAAAAAATGAGCAATAATGAGGTTTTAGGTAGAGAGGAAAAGTGGGTCATACATAGTTGATGAAAGGTGAGCTGGACTGCACCATGTAGGAAGACTGGCACTGTGAGGGCTACAGATAAAGAGGGTGGACAAGAGCTGCTGGGTTGGTGGTGGGAACCAAGGGCTGTTCAGGCAAAGGGAGTGGGTCAGAGAAATAGGAAGGGATTGAGGGAGGCTGTGTGTACAGATCTGCTAACGAGCAACAGTGGGAAGGGAGAGCTGGAATTATGTTGAAATGAGGATGTGGACACTGGTAAGATAGAGGGGGTGAAAGCAAAACCTACAGAGAAGTGAGTGAATGGTTGAACACTAACCTGAGGTAGGAGACAGGCTGGATGAAATTAGGGTAGTTGGGAGTAGCAGACAGGACAAAAATAGGGTCTGAAATATTTGATAAGGCTGAAATTGAGAGACTAAGACTTACTGAGCAAAGTGATTTGACCTGAAACAAGTCCAGGGAACTGTTAAAGGAATGAGAGCTGGATAAAGTATCTGTGGACCTCTCTCCTTTTAAAATGTTGACATAAATCCTGGGGCTTAAGCTTCATTTTTTATTGTCTATCAGCAACTTTCTGTAGAACTTAACTGTCAAAAATTCCTCTGTGCCACCTACCACTCCTCCTCCAGCATGAAGTGCTCTGGATCTGTATGCTCCAGTTTTGTTGGTGGAGCAGAAGTGTCAGTGTAGCATTGTGTGCTGAGCATCTGCAAGGCCATATTAACAGGATCTGGCAAAGCTGAGCATTAAGACTTCACATGCAATTTTTGTTCTGTTCCCTGAGTAGCATGATACAATCTTAAACTGCATTTTCCAAAGGTTCTTTTGCTCATTTGTTGCAGAGGATGAAATACACTGAGATTGTAGCTTTCATGAGTAATGCTTTGAGTGTTGTAGAAATGGAAAGATAGAGTATGAAAGGCAGAGCTCTAAGAAGACTAATTTGGGTCTAATTTTCTTATGTGCCAAACACTGGCAGCTGCAGTCTAACAAATAAACTAATCCTAGTTTAACAAATAAGCTGGTACACCAAGAATTCAGATTCTGAGAACCTGAAATGAGACATCTAAAACATGTAGATGCAAAAAGGGGGATTCCTCTGTACTTGGATTTTGTTGTGTTGGTTTTTTTTAATTGCAAAATGAGATAATGGTAATATAACAAAGTGTTAACTTCTGCAAAACACGTAAACATGAAAGGAAATCCAGGATGAAATTATCCTTCACAGGGCACCAAGCACTGATAATGAAGAAAACTTCTCAAGCAAGCAATCTTCATCCTGTCATCTGAATATGTCAATAATACCTTGGGAAAAAAAAGCTATGAGGCAAGTAAGTACAACAAAATGGAGAGAAAATAATTTTTTTCCCTCCATGTGTCATAGATTAAATTAATATTTGCTTCTCTAAGCTGCTTGTGGGCTCTTAACATGTCTACTAGATTAGGCTACTCACATGAGATGATTGGCAAGAAATGTCTAGTTCTACTTAGTTTCTGAATCCTGTTCACACTTGACTGTGTGATAGATGTGAAGCTTGAAATTAGGACTGGTTGAGGTGGCTTGACTGCCTCTGCTTTGAGAACTGGCAGCCTTAAAACTCTGGCAGAATTTCTAATTGATACTCGTGAGGTGGATAGTTTCTCTTTTGTTCTTTCAAGATTTGTTGGGTTTTTTTAGTTATAAAACCCCCCAAACACATCATTGCTGCTGCATTCTGGGAGTTGTTAACAAATAATAGAATCTAGAAATGGATTTGTATGAAGACAAATTTTGTCTTTGTATGAAGACAAATTCATAGAAGAAATTCAAGTTAGTGGAAGAAGGATTCATCAGGGGCTATGAAATGCAGGAAATCCTTGTAGTACAGAGTGTTGAAAGATGAAGATTATTTTAAAGAAGCATCACTATATACTTGTGCTATTCAGTGTCTTTTTAGACATTCACTAGACATGCCCTGTCAATCATGATGGAACACACAGCAGAGTCAGCTGATTCTGCAGGATTCTTCTCTACTTGTCCAGGACACATTTTCTTTGTATCTGAACATTAAAAATCTCTCCACTACATTATTTAGAGTTGGTGAATGGGGCAAATGCTTTCAGAGCGGTGGGAAAACTGACTTCTGCTGCCTGTGTCCTCAACAAAGCAGTGTCATGCTGAAGGGATGAAGAGAACCACGGCAATGAGAATGCTGAGCTACCTGAAGACATGATGGGACTAAGTGAACACTTTCCATATGGATCCCAGAGCAGGTACTTCCAGTAGCATACCTCCCTGGCTCTGGTAGTTGATGAGGTATCTGATTTTATGTCTGTACTCCCTGGCTCTCTCTTTAGACATGCTTTCCTTGGCAGGCATCTCAGACCAAATATAGCCACTTCCAGATTTTTAGTGCCTGCAAAATGTCTCCCACCACGCCTACATTTAAAAGGGCTTAGGATCCAGTTAGCTAATTTGTTCCTAGGCAGTTAAACTACTTTACACGAGGTCCAGACCATGGAGTAGATTTAACATACTATTTTAGGAATATGTGAACAGTGTTTCATAGGGGGACATATCTGTATCTGTCTCAGAGCAATAATCTAATTGGAGGTCGTCCTTTGTGTAACCCTCTTAACAGTTTAGACTATTCTGGGAAACCCCGTGGCCCAAGTACTATGGAATGTAGTTAGGAAAAACAGTGTTTTCTCAAATATTTCAGATGTGGAATATTTATTTTGTAGCCAGAGAAACTTGTTTTGTTGCCAAGCAACTGACCATGAGTAGGATCTGCTGCCAGCTGTGCTTGAAATAAGGAAAAAAACCCACTTACCTCTCCTTGGTCTGCATGGGAGCATTTACAGGGCAGTGAGGAGACAGTTAAAAAAAAAGCTCCTTGTGACAGGGTTCATTGTTAGTAGACTCAGGTCAGTCAGGTCTTTTCCCTCTGCCACCCCCTGAGTCATGTATGATTGACAGAAGAGGAAACTACCAAAAATATTGGTGCAGGAAATCCAGTCACTTGCAAAACCCTGGTGTTTTGAGGTCTGCTTGGTCAGAGCCCAAGATAATGGGGTGGGACTGTTTGCTCTTTGCTGGGCTCCTGGTCCAGAGGTAAGCAAGGACTTTGGATGCAACTTGCAATTCTGCTCAGATTATTTCATTGACTTAATACGTTCACTTTAGCAGGCATCCAGATGTTCAAATGCTGTTGGTTTCAGAATTCAGGAACACAAGCTGGTCTTCAGAGGGGCTCGAGATGCTCCCCTTGTGCTCAATGGATGAAGGTTAAAATGGGACATAACTTGCTCTGAAGGACACCTGTAGCAACATGGCTGTAACAGTTTCAGCACAAGCAAAGCACTCCCTACTGCACACACCTACAGAATGAAAAGTAGGGATCTGGGGAGTTGTCTGTTTGTAAACAAACCTGCCTGTTCACTGGACTTAGGCGGAGTAGAGTCAACAGCCATTCTGGGTTAACCTTGATGTCATACCCTTGCAGTGGGTATGTCTGGAATGACTGCTTCTATCTTTGCTCCTGAGATTCAGCCTTTATCAGCTATAACAACGGGGACGATTGTTCATTAGCTGCTCTTTTAAAATATAAATGGCCTGTCTGGCCACAGCTGAACACTGTAGAAGATGCTGACCACCAGGATAATCAGGAGGGGAAGGCTGATGTTGCCTGAGAAAAGAATCAGGCTCATTGCTAAGTCTTATGGAGAAGCTGGTTGAGATACTATAAAGAGATGCAAGACACAGCTGTGAAATTTGGGGCTCTCGGAGCAGTCTCCATGGTATTTCAGGACTTTTCATGGGATATATAAGTAAAGTTTCTGATGGCGCAAATCTTTTGGGGTCTCTCAAAGTTGTCCAGGAAGCACTTGTTTATCTGTGTTTCCAAAGTGTATTAGTTTATCTGCTCTTTGTTGTGTGCACAGTGCACTTCCATGCTTCACTGCCTACTTTGGAGATGCTGCTTGGGTTTCTCCTGGGAGAGGTCAGATGTCAAATTCTTTATATTTTCTAGCACAAAAGGAGCTTGCCCATGATGCTGCTGTTCAGCCCTCTAAAGCTTCCTCTCCAACCTTGGCTCTACTTTCCATTTTGTGCTCATAATTCAGAACAATCCCTGTCAGTTGACCTCGTTTGGGCAGTCAAGGGTCCACATGGTGGCATCACCTGTTCTCCAGCTTCATCTTCAACTGCGGGTGGAGACTGTGCACATGTTAGTTAGGTTGGCTTCTGTGACCACAGATGTTTTTAAAGTTATAATGTTATGTGGGGCATTTTCATGGCTTTCATGACTTAATTGGAAAACTCAAGTAGTGAATTACTTTTTAAAAAATGCTAATTCAGATTTCTTTAAATCATGTAAGAATGAACATCATTCTTCAGTAAGACAGGAAAAGATTTACTGAACATGAAGATAAAGATGTTTACCACGTTTCTGGTGTGTTTGGGGGAATTAAGTCTCCCCCAATTTCTACTCATTATGTTTTTCTCTAGCTATGAGAGTACGTGTAACTTCTGTGCTGATGGGTTTGAGATTTTTATTAACATGGTTTCATTTGGGAAAAGTTCTGAGGTTTCAGGCTGGGTTCCAAAAACATGGAATTATTCAAAGTGTAGTCCTCCACCAGAAAAACAGCTAAATTTATTTTTGGTGCAAAATAGTGCATGAATATCAGAGATTAATTCAGTTTCTGTCATGTAAGTGTCACTGTAATATTATCAACAAGCAGATAAGTTCAGCAGTACATAATGACTCTGAAATGTATAACCTTTTGATATAACTTTAGGTACAAATAGATATTTGCCATTTACAGGCTGTGGCATGGGTTGGACAGCCTGGATAGTTCCTTCTAAAAGTAATAGAAATTTTTTTCTAAGACCAGTGTTGAGAGCAGTGAGATCTCTCCTAAATACAACAATGATGATTTCTGTGCCACTAATACCTGTGTCACTCAGACTGGTGCTCCTCTGTGTTGGGTCATGTCTGGAGGTATGTGAAAAAGGAAAAAAACATGCATTTAATGCAGTTTCAAGTGCAGTACCTGACAGTTTGAACACATGAGATGCTGCTATATGAGCTGCTGTGGCAATGAACTTTACAGTCCCACAAAGGTGCTACAATGGACCCAGTGATTATCTTCTCCTTGCTAATGAATTGTATGAATTTTGCACTGTCTTGTCGAGAGGCCTGTAACTATTCAGCTGAGCAGTCACTAAGAGAGGAGAGGGAGAGAGTCAAGTCCTGCTTTCCTTTCCTCTGAGCTTGGGCATCCTGTGTCAGCACAGGATCTGGACCAGCAGCTCTGCCTGCAGGGAACAAGTTTTGTCTGCAAATCCAACCTGGAAGGATGTGACTGTGAGAGCTGAGTTGCATTTTGGAAGGATGCATGAATATGTGAGGCTTGTTGTGTCTCAGGATGCCAGAGGCTTTCAAAAAGGAAGATAGGAACTTGTGAAATTAAAAAAGGTGAAAAAGTTTTGATTAAAAAAATATTGTTTGGGAAGAGTTCTTTGATCCCAAACTGAAATTGAAGCTCAAAGCAAGAGGGTCTGCTGTGCCTCAGGGGTCTGGAATGGCCAGTGCCCTTCTTCATGCAGCCACCTGGAGTGTGGAACACTAAGTCCAGATCTCTACTCCAGCTGGTTAACATGAGAGACTGATCCTACCCCTTGTGAGTCTTGTGAATTGGTAGCTGTGCTAAACTGTGTCACTGTCTCTAGATAAAACTGAAAAGATGTTTTTGGGTGGCGTAAAAGGATGTCTACATTTTTTGTTCTTTTAAATATTAACCTTTCTTCAGCAGAGCTGGTTTGCTGGCTCCTGCCAAGTTCTCCCTCAGCCCACTGCCTGGGAAGCCTGTCTCCAGGAGATACCCGACAGGCTGGGATTAACACCACCAGCTCTTGTTATGTGTGGGAAGGGAGGAACCTCCCTTGGATATTTTTATCCCTTGTCTTCAGATTACACTGATGTCATTTAGAGGAGAGCTGGAAATCCTGTCAGTTCTTGTGCAAATAATGCCTCATTGCATTCCTTATGTGAGCAGAATCACTGAAAAAAATTATCTGAATTGTCAGTTACTTCCCAGTATTTACTGGGGATCATGAATATACCACAGGCTGTATTTTAGGCAGTTACAGGTACCAGAGGTGAACTGCTCACAACAGTTTTGTTACTGGTGGTAGTGGGATTATTTCTGATCCAGTACCAGAAACATACTTAGGAGGGATGAGATGCTTCTTCATGGTGTGCAATTTTATGTTTGCTTTTTTTTGTTTTCCAGTACAGGGGACACAATTTCCCAGGTTAAATAAAATGTTGAAATATCTATGGTTTGTACCAAGTACTAGGATTTTGGGTCAGCCATTTAGCACCTTGATCTCAATGGTTACTTGACAAATTTGGAGCTGTACTTGGTACTTAATAGTTATTTGTTTCCTCCATTTGCATGCAAGTTAAAATTAAATCAATGCTATAGAAAGCACGACGATTTTTTTTCAGTGCCACTCACAGCATTTCAGTCTATTTCCTGCAAACATTTTTTGTATCACCAAAAGCAGCAGATACCTTAAAAATAATCTGCAGATCCAGCCTGTAAACTGTTCAGCCATCTTAAAATCCTTCCTGTTTGTGTCACGTAGTCGTGTGATGAGGGAACAAAGGCCATACTATCTGATTCTGCTGTCCAGTCATAAATAAGAATAACAGCTGATAAAAGTATGATCCAGTTCAGTGCTTTGCCCAAATCCATGGTCAGAAATCTGGTTGCACATATTTTATTTTATTTTTAACAGATAATTTTGAATGACAGGCACGACAGGTTTTGTAAGATGGGGAACCCTGTGCTCCTTCTTTTGATCACAGCAGCTATTGAAAACATGACCAGCTGGAGCTTGCTTTTCCAGCTCTAATATGGGCACAATATAGTGCCTGTGGTATATTATGCATTATTTTGTTTGAAAATCCTTTGTACTTTGTGCTCTTACTACGTGCTGTGGCTGCTCGGAAAGTCGTTATTAGTCATCCTGGCCCTGGCTCTTGGCTCTGCAGTAGTTAGTTTGCCCTGCTCTACTGGTTCTATACCATGAAACAGCCCATGAGCAAGGCTAATCCTTTGCTGTCCCTCTGTTGCTTTAGCAGTTCATATGCTACATACAGTGCAAAGCTATAAGCAAGGGAGTATGGTCAAAACATCCCAACAATGCCTGAAAACTGCACTGGCTCCAAGTCCCTGACAGCTGATGTAAAGCAGAACAGCTCCAAAGATGCTGCTCTTTACACTAGGGTCTGACCTGGAGGGTAGCCAGTCTCATGGGCTGGGGAGCCCTGGGAGTGTGTACCTGTCTTGGCTCTGTTCTGGGCTCTTTCTGTGCAGTGTGAATGCTGCTGAGAGCCTGGCACAGTGAGTGTGTGCTGGCTGTGGGGAAACTATCTCTTCCCAGTGCTTGTGTGTGTTGCACGCACGTTGCTTGTGGCTGGGGCTGCAATGTATTTGTGCACAAGCTATAGTTGGCCAGCACACAGCTGCTAAATAAGAGAAATAGAAGTGAGTCAAGTAGTAGAAATGTGCTTTCATGGTGTGCAGGTATTGCTAACTCCATTTTACAATAAAATTTTCCAGTGCACCTAATGCAAAACCAATATTGATTTGTGTATCTGCTTAAACTCTGCTTCTGGTTTTTTCCAGGATTGGAAAATACTGAAGTATTTTTATTTTCTTTAAAAGGCAGTGTTCAAGGTTAATGATAGTTCATTAACAGACTTTTTTAGTTACTTGTGTTGTCCCATTCTCACTTTTTCTGCCTGTCTTTTTCTGAATTCAAGAAGTGGGCTATACAGCTTCAACAATCAGGGGTGGAACAATTAAAGCAAAGTGTAATATTCTGAGGCTCCACTTTCCCAAGACTTCCTGAAGGAGTCTCTGTTTATCATTCAGCCTGCAGTGCCTGTATTGGGTTACACTAGGAATGTGGAAAGTTATATAGGAAAATCTGTCAGGCTGTGAAAAGTTCTCAGGCTTTGAAATTTTTATGGACCACGCTTGCTAATGCACATTCCATATTTCAGGGTGTCTGGCTGCCCTTGCTCCTTGTAGGGATGTGGAACATACCTGCATGTTTTGTTACAAACACTGCTGAACTGATAAACAAGGCCACAGGGCAGGGAAGTCACAGGGAGAGGAAATCCCATTAGGGGATAAATTATTGTGACACCTCCCAGTGTTGGTACAGTTAAGGGTCAGTCACCATCTACAAAACATGATCTCTGACTTGGTGAGGAGCACTGGTGGTGCTCCTTTTCCTCAACAGCACTCCAGTAAAACCCCAGTTTAGGAGTGGGACACGTTTTTCCTACATACAAATACTGATGAAAGACTCACCGACAGTTTAGATCTTCAGGTGCTCTAAATCAAGTTAATATTTGTGAGGGAATTCACTTTCAGATATATCAGCAGGTCCTAAATTTGTCAAGTGCAGTCAATAGGACTTTGATCAGATGTCTTGAGTTGTGCATCTGTTAACTACAGTGTCTGTGTGCTTTGTAAACAAGAAAATCCAGTAACTCATGAAATCAGCCCTTGCTCATATGAGGTACTGTGTAAAGAGTTTCAAGAGTCTAAAGCTGTGGACTCTACTGAAGGGACTTTTTTCCTTATTTTTCACTTCAGTTTGTCTTGTAAGGTTCCCTGCGTGCCCTTTAAGATAATTAAAACACAAAGCAAACCAAAACTTAGGAAATGGAAGGAGCTTCCCCACTACAAAGCTGCACCAAAATGTAATCATTGAAGTGGTTTCCTCTTTTTTCCCTCACCAAGCCAGTCACCTTTCCTGACCACCTGTTAAAAAAGTGGGATATTAGCAGCAAATCTTTTGATAGAAGGTTGACAGATGGGATTATCTGTGTGTGCTCATAAAAAAGTGGGGTATGAATTCCAAAGTCCAGGAATCTGGCCACATGATCATATCCAATAGTGTTTCTATGAGGCAGAAGACTCCAGATTTATCAATGCAGCAAAGTCAGTCCTACAATTAGGCACATCCAAAGCTACTTTGGGGGTTATCCATCAAAGCAAAGCTGGCAGCTTTGCTCAGAGGGCAGTAGACACCCCACTCAGATGCAATAAATGCCCTGTGGGTTTAAGGGGAGAGACTCTGCTTCATAAGCTTTTCTCTGTCTGTGTGCAAAAAAAAATCAGCTTGTTGGATAAAATTCTGTGGCCTGGTTTATGCAAATCAGACCATATTATTGTAATTTGACTGTGAAATGACAATGCATTTCTTGAGTAACTCTGTTTTCTTGGTTCAGTAGCTTCACAATTTAAACAACAGTAGCTGTTCCGAAGTTACTGGGGTTTTGTTCAAATGCTGGTCCCTGGCACCCACTGCTCCCCTAAGAGGACATGGTCTAGAATAAACTTCAGGCCCTCATGGTGGACCATGGATCTCACCTGTGATGCCTTTCTACAGCACCTGGATAGTTATGGGCTAGTTGGAGTCCCAAGCAACATCCAATCTTACCCATCTAGGTTCATGGACACATGAAAGGTAATGGATAATGGCCACCTTTCCCTAATGCTTGTGTTGTTATATTAGGCTTATATCCAGACCTTAATGTTCTTCAAACCTCATACTTTCTTTCCAAAATAAGAAGCAAATGCATTTTGAAACTGATACATTTCCAAATAAGTTTGTCAGCAGACAATTAAAATATCATGTGCTATAAACATCTCCAGGACACTATGGATGGGAAAGTTGCCAGTTTCACAAGTCACACTGTACTTTCAAAAGTACAATGACTGTACAGTATTCTGAGCAGTCTGGAAAGAAAAGTAATTTTCCAGCTCTTGCAAAACTGTTTTTAGCTTTTCTCAGTGCTCTGAAGTCAAATTATGAAGATTTTAAAGGCAGAACTGTTGAGCACCAACGATTTGGCAGCTCTGGCACACTTAAATGCCTAGCATGATAATTGGGCCTAGGCTTAATATCTTACTTGTGCATATGAAATGCTTTTCAAGTAAAGCTAGCCAGCAAAGGTGTGCCTCCCAAATGAAAAAAAAAATAGTTCACTTTACTATATTAGAAAAAAAACTTGAAATAATATGTACCTTTTTACTCCACTTCTGATGTTTCTGGCTAAGAATATGACTGTGTAAACCAGGAATTTAAAGAGGAGTCTGTAAGGTTTCACTCCTTTGACAGGATTAGACACCAGCTTATCTACCTTGACTTTGAAAACTGGATCTATCAGGGCTTGATCTGATTGATTTCAATTTATATCAGGTTAAAAAGCATCTCTTGAATTTGTTAGCTTTAAGAGAATGTGTGGTGAGCCTGGTGCCTTAGAAATGTAGTTAGAGGTCTGAATGTGATGTGAGTAACTTCAGAGGTTTTGGTTTGTTATTGTTCCATGCCTCAGGTCACTGCATTGCAGGATGAAGCTTGGGGTGCTGTGCCTGCCAGGAGGTGTGTACCTGGGTATCTCTGCTCTTGTGAGCTGAGAAGATGCATTCAGAAGGAGCAGGGAGGGTGTAGAAGAGCTGGGTGCTCATCCCTGTACTGCTGGTGCCTTCTGTGGTGCGTTTAGAGGAGTCGTTCAACAAGGGGCACTAAGCTAATTAGCACCAGCTAATTAAAACAAATGTTGCGTATTCCCTGGAAATTGTGGTCATGAAGAATCTCCAGTTTAATGTGCTTGAAAAAAGAAATAATATTCTAGAGCTTGGACTTGTTATCTGAAAAGAAGAAAAAAGAGATAAGAGTTCCTTTTGTCTATTGTTGCTCTTTAGGAACAAGAATTCTGCAGGGAAATCCCCAGAGGAGCACTAACAATTGGAAAATGTTACCTAAACAATGAAGAAGCTTAGCTTGATTAATATAATTATTTAGGAGGTACAGCAGGCCATGTATGCTGTACATGGACATTCTAAATATATGCATTGGATGCTGGGCTCATGACCAGTTGCCTTGAAGGAGCCTGTCCCATGACAGGGAAGTATAAATAATATCTGTGTTTTATCAGAGGAAACAGAGGAACAGGAATCCAGGCTGAGTTTTGCATTCCTACCTCAATCACAGCCAAGAGCATTTTGCCATTTTTGATTTCCTGGGTTGTGTGGGTGGAGAGACACTGACCTGTTGGGCAAGGGAGTCAGTGATGCTAAAGGGGTCACAGGGTGGAATATTTAGAGAACTAGAGCGTTGCAGCAAGAGGATTTCAAAGGGAATTTGAAATGTTTTCTTAGTAAAACCTACATATTTGAAATGATTGTTTTTTCTATATCTGCAAATACAAAGAGGATCTTATGCAGGGGCACGTTTTTGAATACAAGGCCTTTGTCTCCTTGATATTAAAGAACCTCTCATTTTACACTGCTTTGGCAGAGAAAAAGAGCCCTTCTAGTGAGGGTATATTTAATGCTGCTGCCCCTGGTGCCACACTGCACTTCAGGAATGGTGCAAGGAGAAATCAGCATAACTGAGAAGAAAGTGGTTATGGGTATATGCTGAAGGTGTTAAATTTTTGAAGGAAAGTGTAGCTGGAAAAAGAAAGCAATTAGTTCTCTTTTTCTGATGCGTAATAACGTGGGGGATAAATATGACTGAAGCAATAAGCATGAGATTTCAAGGCAAGTGCTGAGGGAGTAATAGATGGGAATTAGCAGAAGAATAGGAGGAATGAATGGGGATATGCACTGGGCGTTTATTCTCTTTGAAAGATGATCTCTCTCCCAGAGATTTAGAGTTACTAAATAGCTAATGGCAGATACAAATGGTTGCAGATAGGATAGATGGCCTCAAGATTGATGGCTGACTGTTGTTGGTCTAGGTTTTTAATCCAGGCTTCTGCTGGAATGCAAAGTTCCTAGCTCAAGATCAATTATACAAGGACATCAAGAAGAGAAAGACAGTCATGGTATTTATCTGCTTCTCAAACTACCCAAGATGTGAAACTGTTTTTGCTGGCAGTGACATGCCTGTTAATACCAGGCAATGTAATACTTTCTCATTACAACCCTTTGCTTGCAGTTAAAAGTAAGAAACTTCCCTGATGCACCACTCATTCCTTGCTGATGGATGATGGTCGTGTTGTCTGCACAGATAAATCTGGGGGATTTGGGAGGTCTGTGTAACAAAGCAGAAGGTGCCCCAGTCACTTGGGGCTAGTAGCTGTGCTTTTACTCTAAATCCATGTCATCACCCTGCAGAAAATACCAGAATACAAGAGGAGACAAAAGAATTCTACATCAAGCAGAGATGGGCCTGAATCAGTCGGCAGCCCTGAGTTAGGAGGAGCTTTCATGGGAGCTCATGTCTGAACCTACACCTTGTCCTCACTGGTGTTAAAAACACCAGAGGCTGGGGCAGGGAATGGAGCTCTGGATAATGTAAGAAATCTAAGCTTTCAAGTGTGGCTCCAAACCACAAGACATACTTAGATAATGAGCGTGAAGCAGTTGTCTCAAGTGTGCAAGGTTCTTTACAGTAGCACCTGTTAAACTTCCTTTGATTTTCCATTAACTAAAGACCAGTGGGGAGGTGGGTGAGTATGGAAGGCTGAGAAAAAGACAGAGCTGTAACATTTTAAGGGCAGTTTAAAAAATTGTGACTCTAAAAGAAAGTGTGCTGTTATTTTTATTTGCATTTTGCTTTTGATCATTCCCCTAATGTACAGAGAATGAAAATGGGATAAACGGTATGTGAAAAATGTACATGCATCAGATTTTGAAAATGTGACTGGAACTGCTTCTCATCTCATTGAATGTCATTTTGAGGAGGAGAAAAAAATTCTACTTGGGCCCAGGGTTACCCAGCAGACTGCAGACAATTGATGCTGATGAAATTATTTAAGATGATACGACTGGCAGTAGATACAAAAAATATTGTTTCCAAAACCAAATATTAATTGAATAGCTTCCTTCCCGTGCTAAAAGTCAGTAGATACTTTGAATTAGAGAAGGGAACTGGATTAACTGAACACACGAATTCTTAACTACTGGATCAGTTTTGGTTAAAATGCATTGAAATGATGGTTATTAATTGTAAGTGAAAGCTTCCATCCAAATGTCCAGTGCTGTGACTTCCTACACTTCTGAAGTCCACCAGCTATGGTCAAAATTCTGTACAAGTGAAGGACTGAATTTTTAAAGATGAAAGAATAGATTTTAAAATTATTTTTTAAAAAAATTTAGTCACTTATTTCTGGCTACTGAATAATTCTCTAACACAGCAGATGGTGTTGATGCCTTTTCTCTTTTTCTAACCCCATTTTGCTAGAATAGTCTTCTAAGGAAGGTGTAGCAGTTGCACCTGACAGTGCTGTACATAGCTCTGGGGCCTTTCCCTGCCCTCTTCTTGGGAAGAAAAGGCACAGAAGTTCCTTAGCTGGTGAGTTTTAGCTACAAGACAGGACATCCTGTGTGATTCCAGCAAGTCCATATGGTTTTTGAATGCTTTTCCCAAGGTGAGGATTAGAGAACATCAAATGCTGCTTGATGGAGAGAGGAAATCTCATGTAATGCTTTTGTTCTGCTAACATCTATGTAAAGAGCTGCCTGGGAGTTTTGGAATGGAATCTGTCATCACTCTAATCCTGCTCTGGAAAATCGTGATGGAGACAGAACAGGGAGTGATGTCATTGGCTGTCTGACACAGTCATTGCAAACTCATCTCCTTACCAAACTTTCCTTTGTCTCTGACATTTGAATGCCCAATTGGCAAGGTTATTGCTCTTGCTTTTTTATTTTTTTCCCCCTTTTTTTCCCAGCTGTGTTAAAATTCGAAGCACAGAAAGGCAAGAGAAAGGCTAATAGAGGGGAGGGTCTGTTCCACCCTCTGCAGATTCCAGAGGAAATTTTGTGCACTTTGCCTTCAGTGTCATGTGCAGGAAATTCTCCCTTGGTCCATACAATGCAATAAACAAAGCTCCTGGGTGTTAGCTTTAGATTTGAGCACTTCAGCACTAGATTTTCGCATATGGCAAGTGGTAAAAAATATAAGAAAGCAGCAGTTTGCTTTATAAGTGTTCTGGCCTGCCCTCCTTCTTTCCTACACCTATTTGTTAAGGGCCTGTCACCATGTAGGGCAGTGGGACTTGTATGACATAATGCAAAAATGCTATTTATACACTGTGTGTTAGCAATTAAGTTGAACAATCATATTTTGTTAATATCCTTCCCTGCCTTCATGAATTGATCCACCAGAGATGAGAAATGCTGTGCTCTGTGCTCCTGGGTGTGAGAAGGCAGCCTGCACTGTGATCCTTTTCTCCTGGGTAAGTTGCATCTTGTGTATGGGCATCCTGGTTGGTGAGGTGGTGGTGCAAGTTTTATGTGTTTTATGTGTTTTATGAATTCAATCATGTTTGTATCTCGATGGCTTCAGATGCTGAGTTGTTATTTTACAGATAGTAGCTTCACATATGACATCAAGAGTTTTATGTTTAGAGAAGATAATAATAAAGAATGGCATGGTTTGGGTTATGATTACAAGTGCTCAGGATCCTTGAAATTAAGCCCATGGAGTTTATGTTTCAATGTATCAAGAATACACCTTATCTGCATAACAATTGCTGCTTGCATGTTGTACAAGTAATGAACCTTCAAGATGTTGGCAATTGCTAAAGCTGTAAGTTACATCTGGCATCTGCGCGTGTATCTCAGCTCTTATGCCAGTGTGTGTTCCCTGGCTGCATCACAGCTCCATTCCAGGATGAGACCTGGTCACACTTCCATCCCTGTTTTTCCTGCCATCACCCTGCATTCCCCGATGGCAGAGCTGGTTGGGAAGGCAGGAGTGCAGCTGAGGCTGCAGCCCCAAGCTGGGCAGCAGGAGACCTCCTGTGCATGCCAGGTCATTATCATCCCCCAAGATACTTGACAATCCAACTTGATGGGTTGCATTTCTTTGCCTTTTGGACTTTATTTGTGGGTATTCTGAGTGTAAGCTCAGAATTGTATTGAAATGTATTACTTTACTTTTTCCACCTGATTCTTCTGTTGCTAGCATTATGTGTCTTTGATTAGACCACTTTATGGCATTAAAGATGTGGGACAGAGAAGTCAGCAGGGAAACATGACTCATTTTATAAAGGACTTATCTTTTTTTTTACTGAAACAAATCCTAAGAAATGCTCGGACTCCTCTGTTCATTGGCTGCTCCTGTGCACAATGTGTAGGTTAACTGTGTTCAGAACCCACAACTTAAGTGTGTCTACTTTGTTTCAGAGAAAAATTAGCTAGATGGATTGTTTGGATCCATCAGACAAGCTCCAACAGAGAAGGAGAGGGGACAACATCATCCTCATCACTGCCAGCACCACCTGATGTGGAGATTATTGACACCTGAGTGGGAAGAATCCCTTCCTGCTGGGATCTGAGACATGGGCACAAGGAACTGGTATGGACTGAAGTAGCTTATTTTTTGTTCAAAGTGGAATCATAACCATTTCTTCTTAATGAGCCTGATCAAGTGGAAGAAGTTTATCTGATCCTGAGCGGTATCTGGGTCTTTCACGGAGCCTTTTTGCTGGGGACTAAGGAAGCTTGGCTTTAGCCCCAGTTTGGGCAGCATCCCACTCTGTGAACTGGAAAGCCAGCTCAGCTTTGCAATGGAGGTGAGTGCAGGGAAGTTGTGAAACCTCTGAATGAAAAATGCTGCATCAGTGTTTCCCAGTGAGACAAACCTCTGTTATGTCCTGAGGTCAGAAGTGTCACATCATATGCTGGCACACTGTAAGTGCTGGAGGTTTTCCTGAGCACAGTGTTCCTGTTCACTATAAACTGGGAGGAAGTTCCACTGAATCAACTTGGGACTGAAAATGAAACTGGATCTCATAGCAAGAATTTATCAAAATCAGGACTGAGTGTGTTTTGAAATGCACTCTGCATTGAACACCAGACAGCCATCCACTCTGTTGGAAACTCTACACTAGATTTCAAGTCTTTAACTTTATAACCTTTGCATAATTCCTAAACTCTTTTATGGTGTCACTAATTATTTGCTAAAACCTGCTGTCAGTAACAGATAGCTTTCTTGAACAGCATTAATCTGCTTCCACAGGGACAATATGTTTTCCTGCTTGGTTTTGATGCTCTTGGGAAATGCTAGATGGTGGGGGGGAAGGGGAGCTGAGCTGCCAACTGGGAATCTTCAACACAAAAACTATGAAGGGGTGATAAATCATTGGAGGCCCAGCATGTGATTAAAAGCTGTGGCCACCAGCAGTGACCCATGGGGATGGAGGTATCAGTGACAGAGAGCAGGGGGAGGTGTTTGGCATTACTGTCCAGAGGCCTAACCAGGGCACAGGGGG